>NC_090725.1:306221199-306233699 GCF_036898095.1 Palaemon carinicauda | reverse complement strand
AATGTGAAAACCATTAGAATAAGTATATTATTATTATTATTGTTATTATTATTATTATTATTATTATTATTATTATTATTATTATTATTATCATTATTATTATTATTATCATTATTGGCTAAGCTACAACTCTAGTTGGAAAAGCAGAATGCTATAAGCTCAGGGAGTCCCAACAGGGAAAATAGCCCTGTGAGGAAAGGAAACAAGGAAAAATAAAATATTTCAAGAAGAGTAACTACATTAAAATAAATATAAATAAATAAATATAGAATTATCCTACGAATCGGGTAGTTGAATTGGTTGAACTTCAAAAGTTCAAACTTGCAACAAATGTTTTTCAAGTTGAACAGGCTAACATAAGTATTTTTATAGTTAACATAAGAAACATGTTTTAATGTTGTTACTGTTTTTAAAATATTTTAATTGTTCATTACTTATATAGTTTATTTATTTCCTAATATCCTTTCCTAACTGGGCTAATTTTCCTTGTTGGAGCCCTTGGGCTTATAGGATCTTGCTTTTCCACCTAGGAATAATGATGATGAAAATAAGACAATACTTTCATCTCATTTCTCTACTATGATCAATCAAAACACTTCCCATTCCAGTATGCAAGGTATCATTATTATTATTATTATTATTATTATTATTATTATTATTATTATTATTATTGTTGTTATTATTATTATTATTATTATTATTACTTGCTAAGCTACAACCCTAGTTGGAAAAGCAGGATGCAATAAGCCCAGGGGCTCCAACAGGGAAAATAGCCCAGTGAGGATAGGAAATAAGGAAAAATAAAATATTCTAAAAAGAGTAACAATATTAAAATAAATATCTCCTATGCAAACTATACAAATTTAACAAAACTAGAGGAAGAGAAATAAGATAGAATAGTGTACCCGGGCGTACCCTCAAGCAAGAGAACTTTAACCCAAGCCAGTGGAAGACCTTGGTACAGAGGCTATGGCATTACCTAAGACTAGAAATCAATGGTTTGATTTTGGAGTGTCCTCCAAGAAAAGCTGGTTACCATAGCTAAAGAGTCTTTTCTACCTTTACCAAGAGGAAAGTAGCCACTGAACAATTTCAGTGCAATAGTTAACCCCTTGGGTGAAGAAGAATTGTTTGGTAATCTCAGTGTTGTCAGGTGTAGGAGGATAGAGGAGAATATGTAAAGAATAAGCTTGACTATTCGGTGTGTGTGTGTGTGTGTGTGTGTGTGTGTGTGCGTAGGAAAAGGGAAAATGAACCGTAACCAGAGAGAAGGATCTAATGTGGTACTGTCTGGCCAGTCAAAAGACCCTTAACTCTCAACGATTGGCTGGTGCACTGGCCAAACTACTACCTGTAGTTTGGCGTTCAAAGCAGTTCCACTTGGTAAGGGTAGAAGAGACTTTTTAGCTATGATAAGCAGCTCGTCTAGGCGAAGGACACTCCAGAATCAAATCGTTGTTCTCTAGTCTTGGGTAGTGCTATAGCCTCAGTATTATGGTCTTCCACTGCCTTAGTTTAAAGATCTCTTGCTTGAGGGTAGGCTACACTCAGACAGTGGTCTATCTGTTTCCTTATTTTCTTTCCTCATTGGGCTATTTTGCCTGTTGGAGCCCTTGGGATTATAGCATCCTGCTATTCCAACTAGGGCTGTAGCTTAATAATAATAATAATAATAATAATAATAATAATAATAATAATAAATAATAATAAACAAGATAATTCCATGCATATTTCCCATACTACAAAAATGCAATAACCACAATATTATATTGTACGAATATCAAATACAATTTGCAAGATCATTTTCTTCTCCCTATATTGAAAGAATTGCGCATTTGTGATGCTTAATGTGTTATAAGACTTTATTCCCAACAGATGGCGTAAGCTGCATCATCTGGTTTCTTCACCAGAGCCCCCCAGACAAATTGATAGCAATTTCGCAAATGTCCGAGTTACTCCAAGCCATATAAATACAAACTCACTTGGGGAAAAGGAAATTCGAGAAGTGTATCTTAAGTAAAATAGATTAATATCGACCCCAGCTGTAATGTAAAGATATAAATATAAGTTATATGAGTAAGATAAAGAGATATGATCAATAAAACTGGCAGCCGTTTTCTGAGAGGGAACATGAGCCCGAGGGATGGAAACAAACAGGCTGGAAACGTTGTCTCAATTCGTTTAAGAGAAGTCGTCCAAACGTTTATGTGGGGCAGGTGGTTCTTTATCGAATATCATAGAGTGGACCAAAGTGACCAGAAACAGATAGATAATTTAATCAACAAATATTACAAGGACACCAGGTTACTATGGATAATGTCACCGAATGGTTAAACGAATATTGATGAGAGGGACATGTCGTACAAAATGCGATTCCCTCTGCATAGAAATTGCCTATGAAAGGACAAACAGGAATTTTGGGATAAAACAGATGCCTGTTTTCAAAGTGCATGGAGAGATGTGGGAACGAGAAATAACATCTCACGTGATGCTATTGACATAAATAATGTTCGGTGTGTTTATTCAGGGGTATTCAGATCATTATACATATGCAGATGTGGCAATAATGGTGACCTGTTCGACTGTAATGAAATTTGTACATTTTTTTGAGTAGGTGAAAATATGTAAAAAGGAGTCTTTACTTCCTTTATGGTGATATCTTTATGCTCTTGAAATATAAAAAAAAATATTACATATTATTATTATTATTATTATTATTAGCCAAGCTACAACCCTAGTTGGAAAAGCAAGATGCTATAAGCCCAAGGGCTCCAACAGGGAAAAATAGCCCAGTGAGGAAAGGAAATAAGGAAATAAATAAATGATGAGAGTAAATTAACAATATATAATTCTAAAAACAGTAACAGCGTCAAAACAGATATGTCCTATATAAACTATTAACATCGTCAAAATACATACACACATATACTGTCTATTATATATATATATATATATATATATATATATATATATATATATATATATATATATATATATAAAGAGAGAGAGAGAGAGAGAGAGAGAGAAAGAGAGAGAGAGAGAAGAGAGAGAGAGAGAGAGAGAGAGAGAGAGAGAGAGAGAGATAACTATACATATACCCATATAATATATACAGGCATACATATATGCATGCATATCCATACACACAAATGCTGTATTATATATATATATATATATATATATATATATATATATATATATATATATATATATATATATATATATACACACAACAACAACAAATGCAGCTGTTTCTAGTCCACATTCGGACAATGTCCTCCGACATGTCCTTAGCCATGTCTGGTGTTTGACATGTTTTCATCACCACGCTGGCCAATGTAGATTGGTGATGGTGGGACACTTTCGTCTGATCGCTCACAACAAACCAATCTAGTATGGGTGGCCATGACTAGTACAGCTTTTCTGATCATGGCGATGCACAAACCATTTCACCAAGTTATGGAACAGCTCAGAAAGAATGCTTCTCAACCGCCTATCCTGCGCTTTCTAAAGGCTATCGCTTCTCTTTCATTCGAACACTTCAAAACACTTCTTTTTATCGTCCTCAATCCTCTTCATATAACGGAAAAATCTCAAATCCCAAAGCCATTGACACTTCCTCGTATCTCTGTTTTCCATCTTTATTATCATTCCTCTTAAACATCTTATGCATTCACACTTTTATCTTTGCCATTTCACCTATTTTTACTCTAACTAACCATTCCTATTTCCCCATTACTATGTATTGAGCTTATTTACCAATACTTCTAAGAACCAACTGCCTCAATACATTAATATTCACTGTTACTTATCCCTGGTTTAAATTTCTTTACATATAATTGCTATTGCTCATATTCCTTATTAGCTTTTTCCTCTTGTAATCCATTTCAACCTCTTTGACTTGTTTCTGCAATTTTTCTCTAATGTCCATAAAGGTTAGATATCATCTGTAAATATCAGTCTCCCAACAATCTACTGAATACAATTTCTTTTAGTACAATTTTAAACTGATATTACTGAATTCTCATATAACTTCATCAATGACAATACTGAAAAGACTTTTAAAATCCTTTTTGAAATCATTATAGCTCTCCGCATATCAAGGCTGATGTTATCTTTCTTACATTACGTTCAAAATCCTAGCCACAAAATTATACCCAATAATGTTATGCTCCTATAGGACTATCTTGTGATAGAGTTCTCTTGTTTAAGGGCTCATTTAAACACGCTATTCTATCTGTTTTCTTATTTCATCACTGGGCTATTTTCCCTGTTAAGGCCCTTGATCTTATAGCATCCTGTTTTTCCAACTAGGGTTGTGGATTAGCTATAATAATAATAATATAATAATAATAATAATAATAATAATAATAATAATATTAATAATAATAATAATACTTAGGTCAGACACATCCATCACTTTTAATCTTCACAAAAAGAGTTAATCATTCTTCCGACTCATACGTTTCCAAGTTCTACCTAATCTAGACATAACACAGACCATGGACGGCTACTCAATTACACCTTTATCAATGAGCAACTATGTCTTATTTGTGATTCCATCTGCTCAAAAAACCCTTCCAGACTCCACCCTATGAATAATGTTACAACGACTTCAACTAATATGATCTTGTAAAGAGCAGATGTGTTTTCTTCCACCCTTTCTGCCATAAATCATCAAGCAGTTGGATTCTACCACATGTCTTGAGTATAATTTTTTTTTATTTGATCATTAATATTTCTCTCGTCGTTTAATTATCTTATCAATATTCTTTTCACTTCCAAGGACTTGCTTCAATCTACCCCTAAATTAAAGTCCTAACCCACTTCTCTCTACTACTTCTCGATTGCCTTTGGGTCGTGGTGGCCAATGTGGTAACGTCGCTGACTGGTGAACGCCAGACTGGGGTTCAAGTCCCGCTCAAACTCGTTAGTTTCTTAGGTCGCTGCAACCTCACCATCCTTGTGAGCTAAAGATGGAGGGTTTGGGGGGAGCCTGCAGGTTTATCTGCTGAGTCATCAACAGCCATTGCCTAGCCCTCCTTGGTCCGAGCTTGGGTGGAGATGGGACTTGGGCGCTGATCATATGTATATATGGTCAGTCTCTAGGGCATTGTTCTATTTGATAAGGCAGTGTCACTGTCTCTTGCCCCTGCCATTCATGAGTGCACTTTCAACCTTTAAACATACGCTTCCAAGTTTTTCTAAGTAATACCTACTTTCGAAAAACTTTCTTTACTAACTAGAATTCTCCATTCTACCGCTTCTGCTTTTGTTATCTTTTACTACTACTACTACTACTACTACTACTACTACTACTACTAAGGTAACCAAAAACATTACACCAATATTTTCTTACCCAAAACCTCGAGTTTCATATACTTCTTTAACTAAGTTTCTTTACGTATAGCTATTTTTTTTATCTTTCTTATATATACCATTCTCACTTTCTTATCAACTCTAGCTTACATTAATTTTGTTTATAACTAAATATCTTAACACTTTCAAAAACAAAATTTTTATCTTTTTTGGACCATATACAACAATAATAACATATAGTGCCATAGCCTCTATACCATGGTCTTCCACTGTCTTGGGTTAGACTTCTCTTGTTTGAGGGTACACTCAGGCATACTATTCTATCTTGTTTCTCTTCCTCTTGTTTTGTTAAAGTTTTTATAGTTTATATAGGAAATACTTATTTGAATGCTGTCACTGTTCTTAAAAGATTTAATTTTTTCTCGTTTCCTTTCCTCACAGGGCTATAGTATCCTGTTTTTCCAACCACGGCTGTGGCTTAGCAAGTAGTAATAATAATAATAATAATAATAATAATAATAATAATAATAATAATAATAATAATAATAATAATAATAATAATAATAACTCCAGTCAAGCCTGTTCTATCCCATCTACTTTACCAAATCTAATGTCCCAATTTCCACATAAAAATTTCTTTGACCTTATATACTTATGAATAATCGTTTTAATAAATTGTATAATCCCAAGATCCAAGTCACTTCCATTCCCATTCATTATTAAGACTGGACTGTTATACATTCTTTAAGCCTCAGAGAGAAAAAAAATGTTCACTGCACTATTGAACAATGTCTTAGAAACCGAATATTTACACAAGCATAGGATGAACTTCCAAGTCATTAAATTTTGTGATCAGTGAAAAATTTTAGGCTTAGAATCTTGAACTCAAATCCCACATATTAAAAGGCTTACATGTTTAAGTCATTAAATTTTGTGTTCTTTTAATGAAAATTTCTATACTTAATAGAAGCCTTTAAAGTTTAAGTCATTAAATTTTTTGTTAATTAATGAAAATATTTAGATTTGATAAAATCTCAAACTTAAAGCCCACATATTGCAAGCCTTTAATGCTTCCATTATTGTTATTATTTATTATTATTATTATTATTATTATTATTATTATTATTATTATTATTATTATTATTATTATTATTATCATCATTACAAGCTAAGCTACAACCCAAGCTGGAAAACCAGGATGTTACAAGCCCAGGGGCTCCAACCGGGAAAAATAGCCCAGTGAGTACAGGAAATGAGGAAGTAAAGAACAATTAAGATAACATACTTTAAGAACAATAACAACATTAAATTGGATCTTTCATATAATTATAAACAATAAAAACTTACAAAACAAGAGGAAGAGAAATTAGAACAACGTGCCTGAGTGTACTCTCAAGCAAGAGAACTCTGCCCCAAGACAGTGGAAGACTATAGTACGGAGGCTATGGCACTAGCCAAGACTAGTGAACAATGGTTTGATTTTGGAGTGTCCTTCCCCCAGAAGAGTTGTTTAACATATCTAAAGAGTCTCCTCTACCTTTACCAGGATGACGGTAGCAATTGAATGATTACAGTGCAGTAGTTAACCCCTTGACCGAAGAAGAATTGGATAGTAATATCGGTGTTGTCATGTGTATGAGAGCAGAGGAGAATGTGGATAGAATAGGCCAGACTATATGGTGTATGTGTAGGCAAATACAAAATGAGCCGTAACCAGAGAGAGAGGCAACCAATGTAGTAATCTCTGGCCAGCCAAAAGACCTAATAACTCTCTCGCGGAAGCACATGAACATATATATATATATATATATATATATATATATATATATATATATATATATATATATACATATATAAACAAAGGAAGGTGCATGTGTCGTCTAAATTATTTTTCTAGAGGTTTAATGACTATAAGGCAATTGAATAAACATTCATACTCCTTCCTTGCAAATAAGCCTCATTTGATTCTGCTATTATGACTAAGAACGACAATCGTAACCGTAAAACTTAATCATCATCATCATCTCCTCCTACGGCTATTGACGCAAAGGGCCTCGGTTAGATTTCGCCTGTGGTCTCTATCTTGAGCTTTTAAATCAATACTTCTCCATTCATCATCTCCTACTTCGCGCTTCATTTATTCAGCCATGTAAGCCTGGGTCCTCCAACTCTTCTGAAGCCTAGTGGAGCCCAGCTGAACGTTTGGAGAACTAATCTCTCTTGGGGAGTGCGAAGAGCATGCCCAAACCATCTCCATCTACCCCTCATCATGATCTCATCCACATATGGTACTCGAGTAATCTCTCTTATGGTTTCATTTCTAATCCTTTCCCGCCACTTAACTCCCAATATCCTTCAGAGGGCTTTGTTCTCAAATTGACTAAATCTATTGGGGATTGTTTAATTATCATACCATGACTCATGCCCTTACTTAATAGTAAATACTTACTAAAACTCTATGTAAATTTTTAGATAATTACTAGTTACTGAATGTAACATTATGAACTACCAGCATCACATCGGAATTGTCTTACAATTGCAGCTACGAACAATTCACTATAAGATAAATGAGACTATTTCCATTCACTGACAATTGCTACAGCCTTCTCTTTGTCTTTCGGCTTCGGGCTGCTCTTATCATTTCCATCGGTTACAAACACAAATATGTATTCGTTTTCGGAAGCGAGAGAGAGAGAGAGAGAGAGAGAGAGAGAGAGAGAGAGAGAGAGAGAGAGGAGAGAGAGAGAGAGAGAGAGAGAGAGTTCTACATCCGGTGGAACGTTCGATGCAAAAATACCAATTTGTACTTTTTAAAACTCGATTTAAATATATATATATATATATATATATATATATATATATATATGTATATATATATATATATATATATATATATATATATATATATATAACTTTAGCTTGTTAAAAATGAAACTGGAAAACTAACCTGAATTTTCCTGTTCATGCTTTCATCTTCAGGATATCTTAAAATTACTGAAGAAGACAATTGAACAGTACTAAAAAAAAAAAAATAAATAAATTAAAAAAAAATTGTAAAATAAGAATAACAAGCATACGGAAACGTAAGAAATAAAAAAAAGAGGGAGCAAGACAAAAAAATCAATTGAAAAATAAATATATAGAATTCAATCAAATTAAATAAAAAACTAATAAAAATTAAGTCTCACCTCCTTGGCTTGTTCCTTTGGGGTCTACACTTAGCCTTTGTGCATCGAGAGCTGAAGTTGGTCTAGTTGTGGGCGTGGCGTTGGACACTGACGCTCCGCCCAAAAGAAAGATATGCAATAATAGCATAGAAATCATCATAATCTGTGGACAAAAGAGAAAAGAAGAAAATAAGTAAAATGGAATTACTCCGTGAAGGAAATAATTATTGCGAAATAACTCTAAGTAGAGGTAATTTTATAAAGATCATGTCTTTTGTAAAACATACACGAAAATGAATATCACTAATATCTAAAAAAAAAAAAAAAAAAGAAAAAAAGATTCATATACGTGAAAGATTTATCACAAATACAAAAAAGAAAAATCTCCAAAAATAATTTCTCATTTAACTCGTTATCAAAGATAATCAAAATAAAAATCTCATACTTTAAAAAACACCTATGTTAATGTTTACTTTTCCTTTCTCTTCAAGTTAAAAAATCCTCAAGCATTATAACTTCCTGCGCATGTTTCATATCGACTTCCAAAAACATTTTGGAGCACTGAAATTCATCCCTCCCTCACTGATATATATAATTAACTTTCAGAATTTAAGTCAAACCAAATCCTTTAATATTCTCTCCTGAGCTAATCAACACAGACAATGCAGTCTCGGTGTTTGTTACGATAACAATGGCGTAATGATTCCCAGCGAAGGCATTACGCATTCGACATTACATTTGGTAATGATTCACAAAGAAACTTAACAGAGCGTTCTCGTTGCTCAATACCTTTCATCACAGTATATAGACTGATTCAGATTTGACGCATATCAACATCATATTTCAAGTAAAACGATCCCTCTTGGAGCCCTTGGGCTTATAGCATCTAGCTTTTCCAAATAGGGTTGTAGCTTGGCTAGTAGTAATAATAATAATAATAATAATAATAATAATAATAATAATGGACATGGTTAGAATGACAGGAAATAAGAATAACATAAAACACTATAATAAATACACTATATACAACAAGAAATACAGCCGTTACTAGTAAACAGCAGGAAAAAGGCCTCAGACATATCCCTATCCATGTTTGGTCAGTTTTCATCACTACGCTAGCCAGTGCGGATTGGTGATGGTGGGAAATTTTCGTTTGGTCACTGGACTAGAATAGGTTTGCTAATCAGGGTGTTATGCAACTTTTTTTTTTTTTTTTTTGTACTCCTAGCAAGGGGAGGTAGGTGTCTAGTTGGGGTATTAGGGAGGTAGGGGGGGGGGGGGCGGTAGCAAATAGCCTGACATAATGAAGGACCTGTGATTTTTCTTCTTTTAGTTACTTTATTCTTTTGCAAGGAGACTTCGTGTCTATCTTATACTAACATTAGGAGATCCAACGGTTACTAAAAAAATGTCTGTAGTTAGAAAGGACGAGGGATTTCTATAATAGGATCTTTTATGTCATGGTTATTATATACACAGAACTTGCTAAGGAAAACATTATAATTTTTCATCATATAAAATGGTTATTGAAAAATAAAACCACATTCGTCGGAATTTTGAAAAATAAAACTAGTGCAACAGTCAGAATTTTGAAAAATAAAACTATACTCAATTTCTTTTCAGGAGTCGCATTTGCACTGGCTCGCAGGGGTGCCATTTTAGCTCGGAAAAGTTTCCTACTAGCTGATTGGTTAGAATTATCTTGTCCAACCAATCAGCGAGCAGGAAACTTTTCTGAGCTAAAAGGGCACCACTGCGAGTCCGTGCAAATCTGCCTCACTAAAACGAATTGACTATAGTGCAACAGTCAGGAAATACAGTATGCCAGCGAGCAAGCAATTTTTCCCTGGATATTGCTCAAATAAAAGACGCAGAACTTGAAAGCGTTTATACGAAACACCTGCAAACTTGAGGGTGTATTCGACCAATCCATTGTCTTAAATGATCAACTTGATGTGCATCATGTGATCTTAATTCGACGAATTCCCCTTCTATCTCAGAGCAAGACACAAAATGCCATCCGATTAATATAGACAAAGAATGCAGCGGTGCGTTCAGGTGACGTAACAAACTGTTACTAAATCACATAAGAACATTACTATGTGAAGCACTGATTAGAGACACAATATTACACATATCTATAGGAACATATATTATGTATTTATTTGAGAAACTTTATGTATAAGTATGTGAGCCCATCTCCACCTTAAATATATTCCTCAAAAGTGAATTTCCAATTAAAAATGTCACCTCGAAATTTTAATGATCCGCATAAGTTAAATAAATACTGTCAATGCCAAGAACTGAATGGGAGATCCAGTGTCCTAAACCTACTAACAATAATAGTTCAACTTGCACCATAAACTTAGCTAGATCTATGCTATCAGGTTTAGCAACCAGAGATCTACCACAGAAGATGACATTGATGCAATGAGATTATCTTTAAGGTTAGACCTCATATCATGTACAGATGGACACATAAATTCCTGGTAGTCTACTCCTCGCTCTGAAGTACACCCGGCCACACCCTTACTGTGCAGCGAGTTCGTGTGTTTAACCCCCACCATCTCTGCCATCTCTCCATACCCTTTTTGGTTACTCCCTGTGAAGTAAGGGTGTGATAGGGTGCATTTCTTCAAAGCGAGGTGTGCCAGGAATTCATTTGTCCAACTGTAATCATCTAAGCTAGATCTATATTGTGAGGTTTAACGGCAAAAGATCTACCACAGATGATACTGATGCAATGAGAGTAGCATCATCTGCATGCCAAAAGATATTTCTCAAGTTCAGACCACATATCATGTACATATGCAGTAAAGACCCAAAAAAATAATACCCTATGAGGCCAATCAACAATTATTCTTTGAAATCTATTACATAGAAAACTAATATTAATACAAGCATCATCTTTTTTACGGCATTATGATTAACAGGGTGAAAAGCAGATGTGAATTCAGGTCCAATTATACAAACTTCAGGACCAGAATCAAAAGGAATTTCTGTTTAACTTTGGCAAATTATAATTAAGAGCATCATCAAAGCCTTCACGAATGCTAAACTTTAAACTAAGGAAGAGATGATTACTTAAAGCATGTGCATTCACCCGCTTAGCTAAGACACGTTAAAAACTTTATATATTGGAATAACAGTAATTGGGCTGTAATTGTCTGAGATAGTAACGTTAATAATTAGGAAACAAATATAACAACTACTCTAGCTAACTTATATTAGCTGTCTTTATTAAAAAAAAAAAAAAAAAAATAACATTGTCCTTTGGGACTTTCATTACACAAGGGCTAAATTCAAGTTAAATGCTCTTAATGTCATAAAACCGAAAAGCTAAACTGGGCATTTTAGTTTCATGAAAGGACAAGAATGAGGTATAAATGCAAACATACATACATACACAAAATAAATAAATGGTCAAGCACCTACACACAATATATACTGTATGTACACACACACACACACACATATATATATATATATATATATATATATATATATATATGTGTGTGTGTGTAAATAGACTCCCGCACATACACCCCATACGCGCGCACGTACACACGCACACATATACTGTACATACATATATATATATATATATATATATATATATATATATATATATATATATATGTAAATAGACTCCCGCACATACACCCATACGCGCGCACGTACACACGCACACATATACTGTACATATATATATATATATATATATATATATATATATATATATATATATATATATATATACTTTCTTTATTTACTTTTTGATGAATTTTAAGTTAGTATGATGAATGACAGGCTGTGTGAGAGAGAGAGAGGAGAGAGAGAGAGAGAAGAGAGAGAGAGAGAGAGAGAGGAGAGAGAGAGAGAGAGAGAGAGAGAGAGAGAGAGAATTATCTGGCATCATAACATCAGCGGTCATTGATGGCATATTAAAAAAATTAATTAGATAAAAAACTAAAAAAAAAATTCTAATAAAATCTAAAATATCATTTAAAAACG
>NC_090725.1:306210335-306220699 GCF_036898095.1 Palaemon carinicauda | reverse complement strand
GATTGGCCTCATAGGGTATTATCTTTTGGGCCTTTACTGCATATGTACATGATAATGTGGTCTGACCTTAAAAATAATCTTTTGGGATGCAGATGATGCTACTCTCATTGCATCAGTATCATCTGTGGTAGGTCTTTTGTTGTTAAACCTCACAGTATAGATCTAGCTTAGATGATTACGGTTGGACAAATGAATTCCTGGCACAACTCGCTCTGAAGAAATGCACCCTATCACACCCTTACTTCACAGGGAGTAACCAAACAGTGTATGGAGAGATGGCAGAGATGGTGGGGATTAAACACACCGAACTTGCTGCACAGTAAGGGTGTGGCCGGGTGTATCTCAGAGCGAGGAGTAGACTACCAGGAATTTATGTGTCCATCTGTACATGATATGAGGTCTAACCTTAAAGATAATCTTTTGACATGCAGATGATGCTACTCTCATTACATCAATGTCATCTGGTTGCTAAACCTTACAGTATAGATCTAGCTGATAAGTATATGGTGCAAGTTAAACTACGATTGTTAGTATGTTTAGAACACTGGATATTCCACCTAGATTTTGGCATTGACAGTATTTATTCAACTTTGTGCGGATCATTAAAATTTCGAGGTGTCATTTTTTAACTGCAAATTCACATTTGAGAATATATTTAAGGTGGAGATGGGCTCACGTACTTATAAGTAAAGTTTCTCAAATAAATACATAATATATGTTCCTATAGATATGTGTAATATTGTGTCTCTAATCAGTGCTTCACATAGTAATATTCTTATGTGATTAGTAACAGTTTGTTACATCACCTGAACGCACCGCTGCATTCTTTGTCTATATTAATCGGATGCTATTTTGTTCTTGCTCTGAGATAAAAGGGGGATTCGTCGAATTAAGATCACATGATGCACATCAAGTTGATCATTTAAGACAATGGATTGGGTCGAATACACCCTCAAGTTTGCTGGTGTTTCGTATAAACGCTTTCAGGCTCTGCTTCTTTTATTTGAGCAATATTCAGGGAAAAATTGCTTGCTCGCTGGCATACTGTATTTCCTGACTGTTGCACTATAGTCAATTCTTTTTAGTAAGGCAGATTTGCACGGACTCGCAGGGGTGCCGTTTTAGCTCAGAAAATGTTCCTGCGCGCTGATTGGTTGGACAAGATAATTCTAACCAATCAGTTAGCAGGAAAGTTTTCCGAGCTAAAGGGCACCCCTGCTAGCCAGTACAAATGCGCCTCATCAAAAAAAATTGAGTAGTTTTATTTTTTCAAAATTCTGACTGTTGCACTAATTTATTTTTTTCAAATTCCGATGAATATTGATCTATTTTTTTACAATAATTTAATATGATGAAAAATTATAATACTTTTCTTAGCAAGTTCTTTTGTTCTCTTATATAATAACCATGACATAAAAGGATTATAAAAATCACTCGTCCTTTCGAACTACAGACAATTGTTTAGTAACCATTTGATTTCTTAATGGTAGTATAAGGTAGACACGAAGTCTCCTTGCAAAAGAATAAAGTAACTAAAGAAGAAAAATCACAGGTCCTTCATTATGTCAGGCTATTTGCTACCGCCCCCCCCCCCCCCTACCTCCCTAATACCCCAACTAGACACCTACCTCCCCTTGCTAGGAGTAAAAAAAAAAAAAAGAAAAAAAAAAAGTTGCATAACACCCTGATTAGCAAATCTTTACTAGTCCAGCGACCAGACGAAAATCTCCCACCATCACCAATCCGCACTGGCTAGCGTAGTGATGAAAACTGACCAAATATGGATAGGGATATGTCTGAGGCCTTTGTCTGCTGTTTACCAGAAATGGCTGTATTTATTTTATTGTATATATTGTATTTATTAATTATAAAGTTTTATATTAATCTTATTTCCTGTCATTCTAACCATGTCCATTATTATTATTATTATTATTATTATTATTATTATTATTATTATTATTACTATCCAAGCTACAACCCTATACTCATTTTTTTTAATGAGGCGCATTTGCACTGACTCGCAGCGGTGCCCTTTTAGCTCGGAAACGTTTCCTGTTATCTGATTGATTAGAATTATCTCGTCTAACCAATCAGCGAGTAGGAAACATTTCCGAGCTAAAAGGGCACCCCTTCGAGTCGGTGAAAATATGCCGCACTAAAAAGAATTGACTATAATTTGAAAAGCAAGATGCTATAAGCCCAAGGGCTCCAAGAGGGATCGTTTTACTCGAAATATGGTGTTGATATGCGTCAAATCTGAATCACTCTCTATACTGTGATGAAAGGTATTGAGCAACGAGAACGCTCTGTTAAGTTTCTTTGTGAATCATTACCAAAATGTAATGTCGAATGCGTAATGCCTTCGCTGGGAATCATTACGCCATTGTTATCGTAACAAACACCGAGACTGCATTGTCTGTGTTGATTAGCTCAGGAGAGAATATTAAAGGATTTGGTTTGACTTAAATTCTGAAAGTTAATTATATATATCAGTGAGGGAGGGATGAATTTCAGTGCTCCAAAATGTTTTTGGAAGTCGAGATGAAACATGCGGAGGAAGTTGTAATGTTTGAGGACTTTTTAACTTGAAGAGAAAGGAAAAGTAAACATTAACATAGGTGTTTTTTAAAGTATGAGATTTTTATTTTGATTATCTTTGATAACGAGTTAAATGAGAAATTATTTTTTGGAGATTTTTTCTCTTTTTTTTTTGCATATTTGTGATAAAACTCACGTATATGAATCTTTTTTTTCTTTTTCCTTCTTTTTTTTTTTAGATATTAGTGATATTCATTTTCGTGTATGTTTTACAAAAGACATGATCTTTATTAAAATTAGCTCTACTTAGAGTTATTTCGCAATAAGTATTTTCCTTTACGGAGTAATTCCATTTTACTTATTTTCTTCTTTTCTCTTTTGTCCACAGATTATGATGATTCCTATGCTATTATTGCATATCTTTCTTTTGGGCGGAGCGTCAGTGTCCAACGCCACGCCCACAACTAGACCAACTTCAGCTCTCGATGCACAAAGGCTAAGTGTAGACCCCAAAGGAACAAGCCAAGGAGGTGAGACTTAATTTCTATTAGTTTTTCATTTGATTGAATTCTATATATTTTATTTTTTTTCAATTGAATTTTTTTTCTTGCTCCCTTTTTTTTATTTCTTACGTTTCCGTATTGTTATTCTCATTTTATATATTTTTTTCTTTTTTTAAGTACTGTTCAATTGTCTTCTTGAGTATTTTTAAGATATCCTGAAGATGAAAGCATGAACAGGAAAATTCAGGTTAGTTTTCCAGTTTAATTTTTACAAAGCTAAAGTTATATATATATATATATATATATATATATATATATATATATATATATATATATATATATATATATATATATATATATATATATATTTAAATCGAGTTTTAAAAATACAATTTGGTATTTTTGCATCGAACGTTCCACGGATGTAGAACTCTCTTTCTCTCTCTCTCTCTCTCCTCTCTCTCTCTCTCTCTCTCTCTCTCTCTCTCTCTCTCTCTCTCTCTCTCTCTCGCTTCTGAAAACGAATACATATTTGTGTTTGTAACCGATGGAAATGATAAGAGCTGACCGAAGCCGAAAGACAAAGAGAAGGCTGTAGCAATTGTCACTGAATGGAAATAGTCTCATTTATCTTATACACAATTGTTCGTAGCTGCAATTGTAAGACAATTCCGATGTAATTCTGGTAGTTCATTGTGTTAGATATTCTAAAACTACAGTAACTAGTAATTATCTAAAAAGTTTTAGTAGGTATTTACTTTTAAGTATGGGCAATGAGTCATGGTATGATAATTAAACAATCCCCAATAAACTTAGTAAATTTGAGAACAAAGCCCTCTGGAGGATATTGAAAGTTAAATGACAGGAAAGGGTTAGAAATGAAACCATAAGAGAGATTACTCGAGTACCTTATGTGGATTAGATCATGATGAGGGGTAGATGGAGATGGTTTGGGCATGCTCTTCGCACTCCCCAAGAGAGATTGGTTCACCAAACGTTCAGCTGGGCTCCACAAGGCACTAGAATAGTTGGAAGACCCAGGCTTACATGGCTGAGGACTATGAAGCGTGAAGTAGGAGATGATGAATGGAGACGTATTGATTTAAAAGCTCAAGATAGAGAAGACTGGCGAAATGTAACCGATGCCCTTTGCGTCAATAGGCGTAGGAGGAGACGATGATGATGATTAAGTTTTACGGTTACTATTGTCATTCTTAGTCACAATATCTGAATCAAATGAGGCTTATTTGCAGAAGGAATATGAATGTTTATTCAGTTGCTTTATTGTCTTTAAACCTCTAGAAAAATAATTTAGACGACACATGTACATTCGTTTGTTTATATATATATAATATATATATATATGTGTGTGTGTGTGTGTGTGTGTGTGTGTGTGTGTGCGTGTGTGTGTGTGTATAGGTAGGTAGATAGATAGATAGTTGAAGTTGGTACCGCTAGAGAGTTATTGGGTTTTTTGGCTGGCCAGACAATACTAAATTGGTTACCTCTCTCTCTCTCTCTCTCTCTCTCTCTCTCTCTCTCTCTCTCTCTCTCTCTCTCTCTCTCTGGTTACGGCTCATTTTGTATTTGCCTACACTTACACCAAATAGTCTGGCCTATTCTTTCCACATTCTCCTCTGCTCATACACCTGACAACACTCAGATTACCAAACAATTCTTCTTCGCTCAAGGGATTAGCTATTGTACTTTAATAATTCAGTGGCTACCTTCATCTTGGTATGGGTAGAAGAGAATTTAGCTATGTTAAGTAGCTTTTCTAGGAGAAGAACACTCCAAAATCATTGTTCTCTAGTCTTGGGTGGTGCCATAGCCTCTGTACTATGGTCTTCCACTGTCTTGGGGCAGAGTTCTCTTGCTTGAGGGTACACTCAGGCACGTTGTTCTAATTTCTCTTCCTCTTGTTTTGTTAAAGTTTTTATTGTTTTGTAATTATATGAAAGATCGAATTTAATGTTGTTACTGTTCTTAAAGTATGTTATTTTAATTGTCCATTGCTTCCTCATTTCCTTTCCTCACTGAGCTATTTTTCTCTGTAAGACATTGTTCAATAGTGCAGTGAACATTTTCTTCTCTCCTCTGAGCCTTAAAGAATGTATAACAGTCCAGGATTAATAATGAATTGGACTGGAAGTGACTTGGTTCTTGGGATTTTACAATTTATTAAAACGATTATTCATAAGTATATAAGGTCAAAGAAATTTTAATGTGGAAAACGGGACATTAGATTAGGTAAAGTAGATGAAATAGAACAGGCTTGACTGGACGTATTATTATTATTATTATTATTATTATTATTATTATTATTATTATTATTATTATTATTATTATTATTATTATTATTATTATTATTATTATTATTATTATTATTATTATTATTACTTGCTAAGCCACAACCGTGGTTGGAAAAACAGGATACTATAGTCCTGTGAGGAAAGGAAACAAGAAAAAAAATGAGATCTAAGAACAGTGACAGCATTCAAATAAATATTTCCTATATAAACTATAAAAACTTTAACAAAACAAGAGGAAGAGAAACTAGATAGAATAGTATGCCTGAGTGTACCCTCAAACAAGAGAAGTCTAACCCAAGACAGTGGAAGACCGTGGTATAGAGGCTATGCCACTATATGTTATTATTGATGTATATGGTACAAAAAGATTGAAAGTGTTTAAGATATTTAGTTATAAACAAAATTAATGTAAGCGAGAGTTGATAAGAAAGTGAGAATGTTATATTTAAGAAAGATAAAAAAAATAGCTATACGTAAAGAAACTTAGTTTAAGAAGTATATGAAACTCGAGGTTTTGGGTAAGAAAATATTAGTGTAAGGTTTTTGGTTACCGTAGTAGTAGTAGTAGTAGTAGTAGTAGTAGTAGTAGTAGTAGTAGTAGTAGTAGTAGTAGTAGTAGTAGTAGTAAAAGATAACAAAAGCAGAAGTGGTAGAATGGAGAATTCTAGTTAGTAAAGAAAATTTTTTCGAAAGTAGGTATTATTTAGAAAAACTTGGAAGCGTATGTTTAAAGGTTGAAAGTGCACTCATGAATGTCAGAGGCAAGAGACAGTGACACTGCCTTATCAAATAGAACAATGCCCTAGAGACTGACCATATATGCATATGATCAGCGCCCAAGCCCCATCTCCACCCAAGCTAGGACCAAGGAGGGCTAGGCAATGGCGGCTGATGACTCAGCAGATAAACCTGTAGGCTCCCTCAAACCCTCCATCCTTAGCTCACAAGGATGGTGAGGTTGCAGCGACCTGAGAAACCAACGAGTTTGAGCGGGACTTGAACCCCAGTCTGGCGTTCACCAGTCAGTGACGTTACCACATTGGCCACCACGAGCCAAAGGCAATCGAGAAGTAGTAGAGAGAAGTTGGTTAGGACTTTAATTTAGGAGTAGATTCAAGCAAGTCCTTGGAAGAGAAAAGGATATTGATAAGATAATTAAACGATGAGAGAAATATTAATGATCAAACAAAAAAAAAAAAATTGTACTCAAGACATGTGGTATAATCCAACCAGGGGTGCCATTTGTACGATAATTATCGTACATATACGACTATTTGACGTCCAGTACGATGTAAGATACATACCTTAGGTATATACATATGTGTGTGTTCAATTAAACAGATATACTAAAAAAAGATATGAAATAAGTCAATCATGTAACTCCTTAATCTTAATGATTATATTGAAAGTGTGTACGATAATTTTAGTTAAAAAACGACAATTTTAAGGTTCATATACGATAATCCAGTGGAAATAATCTGGCACCCCTGAATCCAACTTCTTTTGAAGATTTATGGAAGAAAGGGTGGAAGAAAACACATCTGCTCTTTTCAAGATGATGTTGGTTGAAGTCGTTGTAACATTATTAATAGGGTGGAGTCTGGAAGGGCTTTCTGAGCAGATGGAATCACAAATAAGACATAGTTGCTCATTGATAAAGGTGTAATTGAGTAGCCGTCCATGGTCTGCGTTATGTCTGGATTAGGTAGAACCTGGAAACGTACGAGTCCGAAGAATGATTAACTTTTTTTTTTTTTTTTTTTTTTTTTTAAGATTAAAAATGATAGATGTCTCTGACCTAAGTAAAAGTGATGGATGTCTCTGACCTAAGTAAAAGTGATGGATGTCTCTGACCTAAGTATTATTATTATTATTATTATTATTATTATTATTATTATTATTATTATTATTATTATTATTATTATTATTATATTATCTAATCCACAACCCTAGTTGGAAAAACAGGATGTTATAAGATCAAGGGCCTTAACAGGGAAAATAGCCCAGTGATGAAATAAGAAAACAGATAGAATAGCGTGTTTAAATGAGCCCTTAAACAAAAGAACTCTAACACAAGATAGTCCTATAGGAGCATAACATTATTGGGTATAATTTTGTGACTAGGATTTTTAAAGGTAATGTAAGAAAGATAACATCAGCCTTGATATGCGGAGAGCTATAATGATTTCAAAAAGGATTTAAAAAGTCTTTTCAGTATTGTCATTGATGAAGTTATATGAGAATTCAGTAATATTAGTTTAAAATTGTACTAAAAGAAATTGTATTCAGTAGATTGTTGGGAGACTGATATTTACCGATGATATCTAACCTTTATGGACATTAGAGAAAAATTGCAGAAACAAGTGAAAGAGGTTGAAATGGATTACAAGAGGAAAAAGCTAATAAGGAATATGAGCAATAGCAATTATATGTAAAGAAATTTAAACCAGGGATAAGTAACAGTGGATATTAATGTATTGAAGCAGTTGGTTTGTAGAAGTATTGGTAAATAAGCTCAATGCATAGTAATGGGGAAATAGGAATGGTTAGTTAGAGTAAAAATAGGTGAAATGGCAAAGATAAAAGGTGAATGCATAAGATGTTTAAGAGGAATGATAATAAATATGGAAAACAGAGATACGAGGAAGTGTCAATGGCTTTGGGATTTGAGATTTTTCCGTTATATGAAGAGGATTGAGGACGATGAATAGAAGTGTTTTCGAAGTGTTTTTGAAGTGTTCGAATGAAAGAGAAGCGATAGCCTTTAGAAAGCGCTGGATAAGTGATAGAGAAGCATTCTTTCTGAGCTGTTCCATAACTTGGTGAAATGGTTTGTGTATCGCCATGATCAGAAAAGCTGTACTAGTCATGGCCACCCATACTAGATTGGTTTGTTGTGAGCGATCAGACGAAAGTGTCCCACCATCACCAATCTACAGTGGCCAGCGTGGTGATGAAAACTAGTCAAACCCCAGACATGGCTCAAGACATGCCTGAGGCCTTTGTCCTGCAGTGGACGAGAAACGGCGGCATTTGTTGTTAGTATATATATATATATATATATATATATATATATATATATATATATATATATATATATATATATATATATATATATATATATATATATATATATATATATATATATATTTATATATATATATATATATATATTACAGATGTAATCTTCCTCAGCACGAAGATAAGTCAATATATAGTAGTCTTCATAAGGAAAATTGAAAGTTGTGTATATGTAGAAATGCTCAACAGTTTCGTCCGCCAATGGACCTCTTCTTGGAGCGTTTATTATAATAAACGCTCCAAGAAGAGGTCCATTGGCGGACGAAACTGTTGAGCATTTCTACATATACACAACTTTCAATTTTCCTTATGTAGACTACTATATATATATATATATATATATATATATATATATATATATATATATATATATATATATATATATATAATACGGCAAATGTGTGTATGTATATGCATGCATATATGTATGTCTGTATATATTATATGGGTATATGTATAGTTCTCTCTCTCTTTCTCTCTCTCTCTCTCTCTCTCTCTCTCTCTCTCTCTCTCTCTCTCTCTCTCTCTCTCTCTCTCTCTCTCTCTCTCTCTCTCTATATATATATATATATATATATAAATATATATATATATGTGTGTGTGTGTGTGTGTAACAGACAGTATATATGTGTATGTATTTTGACGATGTTAATAGCTTATATAGGACATATCTGTTTTTACGCTGTTACTGTGTTTAGAATGATATATTATTAATTTACTCTCATCATTTATTTATTTCCTATTTCCTTCACACTGGGATATTTTTCCCTGTTGGAGCCCTTGGGCTTATAGCATCTTGCTTTTCCAACTAGGGTTGTAGCTTGGCTAGTGATAATAATAATAATAATGATAATAATGATAATAATAATAATAATAATAATAATATTAATAATATGTAATATTTTTTATATTTCAAGAGCATAAAGATATCACCATAAAGGAAGTAAAAACTCCTTTTTACACATTATCACCTACTCAAAAAAATGTACAAATTTCATTACAGTCGAACAGGTCACCATTACTGCCACATCTGCATATGTATAATGATCTGAATAAACACACCGGACATCATTTATGTCAATAACATCACGTGAGATGTTATTTCTCGTTCCCACATCTCTCCATGCACTTTGAAAACAGGCATCTGTTTTATCCCAAAATTCCTGTTTGTCCTTTCATAGGCAATTTCTATGCAGCGGGAATCGCATTTTGTACGACATGTCCCTCTCATCAATATTCGTTTAACCATTCGGTGACATTGTCCATAGTAACCTGGTGTCCTTGTAATATTTGTGATTAATTATCTATCTGTTTCTGGTCACTTTGGTCCACTCTATGATATTCGATAAAGAACCACCTGCCCCACATAAACGTTTGGACGACTTCTCTTAAACGATTTAGACAACGGTTTCCAGCCTGTTTGTTTCCATCCCCTCGGGCTCATGTTCCCTGTCAGAAAACGGCTGCTTGTTTTACTGATCATATATCTTTATCTTACTCATATAACTTATATTTATATCTTTACATTACAGCTGGGGTCGATATTAATCTATTCTACTTACGATACACTTCTCGAATTTCCTTTTTGCCCAAGTGAGTTTGTATTTATATGCCTTGGAGTAACTCGGACATTTGCGAAATTGCTATCAATTTGTCTGGGGGTCTCTGGGTGAAGGAAACCAGATGATACAGCTTACGCCATCTGTTGGGAATAAAGTCTTATAACACATTAAGCATCACAAATGCGGAATTCTTTCAATATAGGAAGAAGACTATTTTGTAAATTGCATTTGACATTCGTACAATATGATATTGTGGTTATTGCACTTTTTTAATATGGGAAGTATGCATGGAGTTATCTTATTTATTATTATTTATTATTATTATTATTATTATTATTATTATTATTATTATTATTATTATTATTACT
>NC_090725.1:306205335-306207835 GCF_036898095.1 Palaemon carinicauda | reverse complement strand
ACACATATATATATATTATATATATATATATTACAATGGAGATATAAGAAATAACTTTGCCTATAGAAATAATAAATAATGAAACACCTAAGCCGGTACTAGAAGTAACAGTAAAGTATTCACAGCATGCCTAGAAGAAATTTTAAAGAATTTAGATTGGGAAACTGTAGAAATTAGCATTAATGGAGGAATACCTTAACAATTTAATATTTGCAGATGACATAATTCTATTTAGTGAATCATGGGAGAAATTACAAAATATGATGGAGATTTGAATAAAGTATTCAGAATTGTAGACTGAAAATAAATATGAGTAAAACTAAGATAATATTCAATGAAAAATGCAGAGAGACAACCAATAAGGGTTATGGACGAACATCTAGAGATTGTTAATGAATATACTGTACGTACTTCAGACAAACAATAAGTGTTTTCCCAGGACATGAAACCGAAATTAAAAGAACGATAAAACATCGGATGAAAAGCTTTTGGTTAACAAAATGAGGGTATGAAATGTAAAATGTCACTTCCTTTAAAAAGAAAAGTATTTAATGGGATGGCCCTACTAGTATTAACGTACGCATCAGAAACTTGGGGCTTTACTAAAGCCTTAGAACATAAGCTAGTTACAACTCAGAGCTATGGAAAGAGAAATGATGGGAATAACACTAACAAACAGAAAAAGAGCAACATGGATACGAGAGCAAACTAAAGTAAAGGATATTCTATCAGCATGTAAGAAAAAGAAATGGACATGGGAGGGTCATATAATGAGACTAGCAGATAACAGATGAGCAAGATGAATAACAGAATGGGCCCCTGGAGAGTGCAAATAGAGCAGGGGATTGAAGAAAAGACGATGAATTGGCGAACTAAGAATATTTACGGGTAAAGACTGGCATAGAAAGACCATAAACAGACACGTGTGGAAGGACATGTCTGGGGCCCTTGTCATAAAAGTGGACAAGCGGTGAATATCATGATAATGATGATGATGATATATATATATATATATATATATATATATATATATATATCATAATCATCTCCTACGCCTATTGACGGGGTAGAGGGTAAACAACTCGCCAAATTTAAGCATATTATTCCGCGGAGGAAATGATTATGTATATAATATATATATATATATATATATATATATATATATATATATATAGTATATATATATATATATATATATATATATATATGCATGCGTATGTATGTATATACGGTCCTATTTTTGAGGAAAGGTTTTTTTAGTTTTATATGGAAGTTGAGATTAGGATTGGTCGCTGATCTTTTTATCAAGAAAGGTTGGTAATTTCCAAACTTCTTGGTCTTATGGACACAAATTTTAATCAGTTCCTGTACCCATTGACTGTAAAGTAGTGTGCTCTTCGTCTCCTCCATTATCATTATTATCGCTTTCACATTAAACTCAGCTCCCTCTTCTACTTTTTACTTTTTGAATTATTATACAATTTTTCCTCTCACGAAGATAAAGAATTACACTTTTCGTCATTCAGGGAATTCAGTTGATTTAATTAATGAATGACTTGGAGCTCATAATGATAGCGATGATGTACAGATGGAAACAGGAATTTCATGCTTGTGGTAGTCTATTGGAAATGTCCTTGCCTGACAATCTGCCGGACCAGAATTCGAGTCCCGCTCAAGCTCTATAGTTTCTTGTAGTGTCTGCAACTTCGCCATCCCTTTGAGCTAAGGATGGGGGTTTTGGGGGAGCCTATAAGTTTATCTGCCGAGTCATCAACAGCCATTATCTGTCCCTGCCTGCTCCTAGCTTGGGTGGAGATGAGGCTTTGGTTCTGATCACATGGATATATGGGAATTCTATTGTCACTCTCCCATCCCCCTGTCATTCATGAGCGACCTTTAAACCTTGCTCTGAGATAGTGCATCCTGTTTTTCTGCTATTCTTCCTGACACTATCTGTTTGGTTTCTCATTGAGCAGTAAGGATGTGACATGGTTAATTTCCTCAGAGCTAGGTGTGGCAGGAATTTCAGTGTCCAACTGTACATGAACCAACATATTTTACCCTATCAAAAAGAAAAAACGACACGAAGTTCCCGCCTCTCTCAAAGAAGGAAGAACTATCTGTTCTATCTCCTTTAGCAATGCCATCTTAAAGAAAGATGCAATCCTTCAAAAAAGGAAAAAAAAATATAAAGTAATATTTCACTTTTGTGACGTAATGTTTTTTATACAATTTTTCGTTTGTGACGGTATTCGGTATAAGTGCCCTGTGCTTCGAAAATCCCTCAACCAGAATTACTCCAGAAAACCTCAAATTAATCAATCAATCGATCAACCAGAATTGCCATGGTCTATTTTGTGAGTGCTGGAATGCGTCCCTGAGAGGTTGAGTTATTGGGTTATGTTTCGTCGGTTGAAATATAATTAGCTAAAATGGATTTATACTCGAGCAGATATCTGTCCCCTATTTTGGAATTTTTTCCTACTTATTTTACTTTTTC
>NC_090725.1:306165335-306202835 GCF_036898095.1 Palaemon carinicauda | reverse complement strand
GGTAGGATAAGGAGATTGTTAGAGCATCTAGCTTTGTTCTATGGGCAAAGAAAATATATTGTGTGGCGTGAATGTTATCTTTAATTATGAGCACGTCATTGTCACTCTTTTTCATTTCATCAGTAAGTGGTGAGTGTTGATATATATATATATATATATATATATATATATATATATATATATCAACACAATATCGTACTCAAATAGAAATGAATTTCTACCTCATACTTGGGATCGAACACTACCCCCTTCTAATGAAAGGCCAGGTCGCTTGCAACCATGCCACCAGAAGCCATATATATATATATATATATATATATATATATATACATATATATATATATATATATATATATATATATATATATATGTATGTATGTATATATATGTATATGTGTGTATACACATACATACATACGTGCATATATCACTACATTCGTGATTTTAATCAATGTAAATAACTACAGTGGCATTTAATACCGAATTCTACCTTTGGGAATAGTTATATCCACTGGATATGCATTCCCAAAGGTAGAATTCGGTATTGAATGCCATTTTGGTTTATATGTAAATTATATATATATATATATATATATATAGAGAGAGAGAGAGAGAGAGAGAGAGAGAGAGAGAGAGAGAGAGAGAGAGAGAGAGTCACTGTTGATGGGCTCATAGAACTAAAAATTATGACAAATTTTGAGAGCTTTGTAATTTCATCATATTCATATACATAGTGTATTTTATGTATATAAGTGACATTTGAACCTTAGTGCATTTGGATAAAATATTATCAAGTAAAGATTATCCTTTCATATTATCACCTAACATTACTTTTCATTCCATTTTTATATAAAAAGGGAAATTCAGAAGCCAGTGTCTGAAATGAGACAATGTTCGATCCTGAAATTTTTGAGATTGCTATGAAGAAAATGGCTTATGAAAGTTGCTCTCTCTCTCTCTCTCTCTCTCTCTCTCTCTCTCTCTCTCTCTCTCTCTCTCTCTCTCTCTCTCTCTCTCTCTCTTCATGTTCGATTAGCATACTGTATAAAGTCCGTTCAATTCAGTCATATTATTATTATTATTATTATTATTATTATTACTTACTTACTTACTTACTTACTTACTTAGTAAGCTACTCCCCTAGTTGGAAAAAGCAGGATGCTATAAGCCCAGGGGCTTCAACGGGGAAAATAGCCCAATGAGGAAAGGAAGCAAGGAAAAATCAAACATTTTAAGAAGAGTGACATTAGAATAAGAGAAATAAGATAGAATAATGTGCTCAAGTGTACCCTCAAGCAAGAGAACTCTAACCCTAGACAGTGGAAGACCATGGTACAGAGGCTATAGCACTACCCAAGACTAGAGAACAATGGTTTGATTTAGGAGTGTCTTTCTCCTAGAAGAGCTGCTTACCATAGCCAAAGTCTCTTCTACCCTTACCAAGAGGAAAGTAGCCCCTGAATAATTACAGTGCAGTAGTTAACCTCTTGGGTGAAGAAGAATTGTTTGGTAATCTCAGTGTTGTCATGTGTATGAAGACAGTGGAGAACATGTAAAGAATATGCCACACTATTCAGTGTGTGTGTATATGTGTAGGCAAAGGGAAAATGAACCATAGCCAGAGAGAAGGATCCAACGTAGTAATGTCTGGCCAGTCAAAGGACCCAATAACTCTATAGCGGTAGTATGTCAGCGGATGGCTGGTTTCCTGGCCAACCTACTACCTTAAATGAAAACAACAGGAACATCACCCAAATACATAATTGGTATTCCAATCAGACAGATAAATCTAATATCATCTCACATAAATGACAGGAATGAAAGAATTCTCCACATCTAAAGAATCTCTCGCATCCAATTTTTAAAGCATATTTAAAAGCACGAATTACCTGATGATTTACAACTGACCTTGAGGATGTTAATCACCCATGATGTTGAACGAAGTGGATGATTGAATTTGACGCCATTACCAAAAAATTAAGAGAAAATTGTTGACGAGGAGATGGTTAAGCAGTGTGTGTGTGTTTTTTTTTTCTTTTCTTTTTTTAGGTATCATGCATGTGTTTTTCAGATAAAACTCATTAGTAGCATCTTAACATTAATTTTTTTTTCTTACTGCTTACCTGACCTGCATTGGCACATTAGGCATTTGTAAATTTGTCTGCATCTTTTTAAAGATGCAACTTACGTGGCACTTTTTTCAATGTGCATGTTATCTTCATTTCATTTCAGACATTGAATTTTAATAGATTACATGGCACAAGTGAATATAGCTTTAGATTATCAGTTGTCTGTTAAGCTTTAACTTTTGTATATCAATAAGTGCATTTGAAATTACTTTACCCCACAATTATTTTGACTCTGTCACCTATTGATTTGTTTATATCATGTTTCTAGAGTGTATTACTCAACACTTCTTTGTACTCAAGTTCTAATGTATTTCTTTTATATCTGACAGGACAAGGTGATGTGGTAGAGAAGAACTTACAAAATGTGTATGCTGATGAAAAGAATTTTGCAGAAGACAGCTTGGAACCAACCAGATCCCTAGAAGATGTGGACGACTCTGGTGAACCTCTTCCCTTAGGTTCCACTGTCAAAAATGTTGTCAAGCGTTCAGCCAATGGCGTCGATGATTACATGGCATCAGTTGGGTACGACCCAATGTCCACTTGGGCGAAGAGAAATACTTATGACCCTGGCTATGAAGCGTACATGCAGAGCGTTCATTATGACCCCATGATGGCCTGGGGGAAGAGACAGATAAAAAAGAATGATCCAGGGTATGATACTTATATGCAAACCATCAATTATGACCCCACGATGGCATGGGGAAAAAGAGATAATTATGATCCATACTTACAAACTATAGGCTATGACCCCATGAGCTTCTATGCCAAGAAAACAGTCAAACGCAGTAGTGAAAGCCCATCCTATTATTCAAATCATTTTCAAGGGGGCAATGTGAAAAACCAAGATCCCTACATGGATCTGTACATCCCAAACCATTACATGCATAATTTCAAAAGATCCATCAACCCTTACCTTCTGACATTGGCTTCTAATGACTGGAAGAGAGCTCCCAATGACATGGGAGCCCAAGGATTTCATGAAGGTATCTTTACTCATAATTTTGGTGACTTCTCGCCTGTTAAGAGGGGTAAAAGGGAAGCCGTTGACTCATCTGCACCTGTAGAAGAAAAGAGACGTCCAGAGATGACTTCAAGTGGCTTTTATGGAGATACTTTCTCTGGTGGCTTTGGTGACTTCTCTACCATGAAGAAGAGAAGGTTAGGAATGGGAGCAAGTGGTTTCCATGGTGACACTTTCAATCAAGGCTTCGGTGACTTCTCTACCATGAAGAAACGTCGACTTGGTATGGGTGCAAGTGGTTTTCATGGAGATACATTCAACCAAGGTTTTGGGGACTTCTCCACCATGAAGAAGAGGCGTTTAGGAATGGGGGCAAGTGGTTTCTATGGCGATACATTTGATCAAGGATTTGGAGACTTTTCAACTATGAAGAAACGTCGACTTGGAATGGGGGCAAGTGGCTTTCATGGAGACACATTCAACCAAGGTTTCGGGGACTTCTCTACCATGAAGAAAAGACGTCTAGGAATGGGTGCAAGTGGTTTCCATGGTGACACTTTTAATCAAGGTTTTGGCGATTTCTCTACCATGAAGAAACGTCGACTTGGAATGGGCGCGAGTGGTTTTCATGGAGATACATTCAACCAAGGCTTTGGGGACTTCTCAACCATGAAGAAAAGACGTCTAGGAATGGGTGCAAGTGGTTTTTATGGAGATACATTTAACCAAGGTTTTGGAGATTTCTCAACTATGAAAAAACGTCGTCCTGAGATGGATTCCAGTGGATTTTATGGGGACACTTTTAATGGTGGGTTTGGGGATTTCTATACAATGAAACGCACCGTGGAAGAGCATCCTAACCTGGACGATAGTGGATTTTATGGCGAGTCTGTCTCAGAGGAACTAACGGACTTCAATCCTGAGAAAAAGCCTGGTTTTGAAGTGACCCAATTACACGAGGCAGAGAAAGAAAAGGAGTCAACCAGAAGAAAACGGGACGTGTTCCATACGCACCAAGCAGATAAGCGTCGTCCTGACATGGATGCCAGTGGATTCCATGGCGACACTTTCTCTGGTGGATTTGGAGACTTCTACACCATGCGTAAACGCTTATCTGACGAAGAACTGATGCTGCATCGACAAAGAGTAGAAGAAGGGAGACCGAAGAGAAACATCGAGGGAGATGATTCATTAGAGGTTGAGATTAAGCCTCCATATGAAAGCGAGCTTAGCATTAGAAACCGAAGAAGTATACAGGAAGTAAACCCAAACGCTGACTACGCTGATGCAGATGTTACTGAAGAAAGTCAAGACATCTATAAACGGTCTATTGATGGATCCAATCCCTTTTATGAAGGGTTTGAGGATCTCAACACCATGAATGGATGGCGATGAGATTCACCAATTATTCTCACTTTCCTTATTATCTTTCCTTAAACTAAACTTTTATTCTTTCATCAACTACGTAAACAAATTGCTCTGGCCTCTGATACAACTAAAGGCCCCCCTTCTTTATGTGAATTAAATAAAAAGTAATTATAATGACAAATATATTAATCTCTCCATGTGTAACCCAAAATGAAAATTTATACTAGTGATGAACATAACGGAAGAGTTACAACTCTTATCAGTTATACTTTTGTAATGTACTATAATACACAAATAAATCTTATTGACCAGCATAACTTGGAATGGTATATAATTGTCGTCATTTCTTTTGAGGTTTATAAGAATTTCTGAACTGCAGTTTTCTTTGTATCTAAATAGCAAATCATATGCTTTGAATCAGTACGTAAGATACTTATATCTCAGGAAGCAAAAGTATTAGGAAATTCACACCTTGTTGAAAGGAAGGCAAATATAAAATGATAAATTTTGAATATGGTTTGCCCTTTGTTCCATGGAGGTTATTGACATCAAATGGCTTTGAACATCACCATGTGAGTGACAGATTTTTGCCAACATGTAGGAATGTTGTTTTTTAATTAGATTCTATATTTCATTTCATTTGGTTGAAATTGCCGGTTTTTTTTTTTTTTTTTTTTTTTTTTTTTTTTAGATGGTTCGAGTTCCGCAAGAATCTCTTAAAATCAACCTTGGTCATTGTATAACTATTTTGTGACTTTACTTGAATTATAAGTATTAGCATTCATGATCAATACCAGATTAAATCAGGTATTTTAAAAAATCCTTTTGAATATTCTTATCACCAGTTATTCGTAACGTATTAAGTAGACATTTATTGTATTTTAATGTCCTAAGACGTCTGGCAAGAAGTGATCAGTATCTGGGCCCTGGAGTGAGGATTTTTCACACAGATGGTGATGTTCTAAGGGGCTACTGGGCCCTGGAGTGAGGATTTTTTCGCGCAGGTGGTGATGTTCTAAGGAGCTGCATTTATTCGAAAAAGAAGAAGAATGCTCCTTGAACTGCACAGTTGATATGTCCAAACCCTTATATATTTCTCTCTATATACATAAGTATTTTGTTTAAGCAAATCAGAATAACAGGTGGCAGTTTCAAACTATAGTCAATTCTTTTTAGTGGGACAGATTTGCACCGACACGCGCGGGTGCCCTTTTAGCTCGGAAAAGTTTCCTGATCGCTGACTGGTTGGAAAAAAATATTTCTAACCAATCAGATAGCTGGAAACTTTATCCGAGCTAAAAGGGCACCCCTGCGAGTCGGTGCAAATGCGCCTCATTAAAAAACGATGACTAGATTTCATCGAGATATTTTTGAAAATGGCTGGTGTCAAATGTCAATTTTCAACCTGGTGGATTTAAAAGGGTATGTTTTAGGGGAGGGTGGTAGCTAGCGACCTTATTCATCTGTTAGTGATCTGTGATTGGCTGTTTATAAAGTCCTTTTTGTATGCCATAACACTTGATTCATAATTGCCAAATAAATTCTGGCTTGAATTAATGGTGATGGTTTTAATGTATAAGTAGAATGCTAAACTTGATCGATTAAACGCATGGATTATATAAATATTGTTATATATATAGATTGATATATATATAATTTCCATATACTGTATTCTATATGTGTCGATGTTCCTATTCCAAAGTGACCAAAATATATAAAAAAAGTTAATTACTTATTAGAAGATGTGATAATTAAGGATGATTTGAATTTGAGAGGCTATTTTGACTAATGCTTTATGCTTACATTAAATATTTTCTTAACTGAGGTAAATGTCTATTTTTTCGTGCTGGGAATTGTCTATTTAGTTTTGAAAAAAATTTTAAACTCAAAATGAATTTTTTTCTGGAAATGTTTGCACTGTTAAATGTACCGACTTGAATCTAAATGCGTGGAGTGGAAATTTATTATTAGAAAGACTTTGCATATTAGCTTTTAATGTGTAGGAAAATTTAGTTCGTGATATTCCAAGTCTGTTTTACGGAATCAATAGAGTAATCCACGCATATACACATCCAAACATCAGGAGTCCTGCATTCATCTTTTGGCATTTGTGTAAATTCATGTTCTAAGACTTTATTCACATTTTTTCCAATTGTGTTTCCCATTAATACTGATCAAGAAGCGGTCGCCAAAGCGACGGTGTATTAATATATCAAAAAAGGAAACTATATATGGGAATTAAAAGGTTTAAAAAAAAACATTGTTCATTACTAATTCAAAATAAATTGCAAGAAATTCGCTAGATTGTTTTATTATACTCTGCTTGTGGAAAATCCAGTTGCCTCTTAATAAAGCATTTTATCTAGTCAGTTAATTTGAAATCATACACTTCATATAAACATTTGTATAATTGTGTACCCAAAATTCGCAAACAAATAAAAAAAAACATTCATATTAAATTTGAAACACGACAATTATTGAAGATTGTATGAAGACATTACCAAGGAAATCTTTATAATGAAAATTAAAAATTGTGAACATGAAGTCACAATGCGACTATTATCTCAAAAATGTGTTGACAAAATTATTGTGTAAAAAAAAAATGTTTTATCTTGCAGGAACCGCTTAAGGATTATAAAAAAATCAACTGTATTGTAAGGAAATTTGTTACCTAACTATAAGCCAACACATTACCCATTTGTCATAAAGATGAATTTTACAGCGCTGCTTTAGTTTTCTACTTTGCTTATGTGGGTTATAATAAGGTCGAAGATGCATGGAGGACAAAATGTACAGGACAAAGGAAGAGAGAAAATGCTGACTAGAAACAGTTACCCCATATAGAAATGGGAAAAGCTGACAGCAGAGAAAAAGAAGAAGATGCACGAAGGTCCTAACTCCTAAGACTCCAAGATCCTTGCTGTGTTGCCATCTTTCCTTATATCAACTATTTTTTTTAACGCAATCCATCACATATTTAAGCTGAAATGGGTTAATAATACTTTATAAAAATAATAGAAAGATTTTAATGCAATGAAATGTCTTTAGATATCAATTGCACTTTTATATAGTTTAGAAAAACCTTAGATTGAGGGTGAAAAGGTAAACTGGTAAAACTGTCTCGTGGTTGAGGACAGTCGGACTCGGACAGTCAACTGTCAACAAACCTCCTAGAGACAAAAAAGTGTACAGGACATTGTTTTATTAGCTTTGTGGATTTATTTGCTTGTTACCATTTTAACACTTCAACTAAGAAAGTGTGGTCTTGGGTTATTTTATCCAGTGAAACTTGGTCGCCATTGATTTTCAAATGTTGAAAATAATCGAGGTAAGTTTTGCTCGGTTATATTTTCGTAGTCGGCATAGCCTACACATTGTGTAAAATACGTTTTGAACTAGAAAATTGTTAAAGTGTGGTTTTATGTCATATTTCCGTATGTTCTATGATATCGATAAACCAGATGCCCGATAGGAAATACATTTTCTTCCTACCTACCTAAATCTAAGCCACAAAACCCTTGATAAAGGTAGGCTACATATTGTGGTAAGACCCCTCGCTTACCTTAAATGGAATCATAAGAGTCAGATATAGGTCAAGATCAATCTTTTTGAACAGGAACTCTCTTCATGGCAGTCAAGTTTCTGTACAACCTTTCAAAACAAAGTTATAGTTGTGGTGACATTAAAATCATCCCTGCTTGTCTCGCCAGACTGGGATTCGAGTTCCTCCTAAGCTTAGTCGTTTCTATAGTGTTTGCAACCTCACCTTCCATGTGAGGTTGTTTGGGGAGCTTATAGGTCTACCTGCTGAGTCATCAGTAGTCACTGTCTTTGTCCTGCTAGCTAGGGCACTAACAGTTATTTTTTTAGTTTTCGGAATTGATATGTCAGTCTTCCCAAAAACCGGTAGTCTCGATGGAGACCTTATAAGAAAGAGCCGAATGATCTTTAAGGAACCTTTTAATTTTATTAGGAGTTTATGGTGCATGTAGTATGCTGAGACAGTGTAAACCTACTTATTAATTGTGAAATTAATTTTCTTATAGCGAAATATGATTTGGTATCAACTTATCAGGAGGGAATAGAGACTTGGTCTAAGGGTAAGCTAAGGTTACCATAGTCTAAGGTTTCGGGGACAAAGGTAATAAAGTACAGTAGGTGAAGAAATGGCTCCTAGTATAGGTTAGGTGGGGAACTTTAAGTGAGTTGGTGTTCTTGTTGGGATTAACACATGGTTTTGCACTCATAACTTTTGGAATTTTAAAACTGTTAAAATTTATGAAATAATGGTTTCTGCAATAAATTTAATCTGAAAACTTCAAACAGTGCTTGTTTAATTCGTTAGAAATATTGCGCTATAGTACTGTTTACTCCTTAATTACTGATTTCCAACCAAGTACAAAGGCTCCAGGAGTTCCACTGTAATCTCCGTTTAAAGGTCCAATAACCTCAAAATACAAATGCCTGTATATATCACATGCCTGTGCTAAAGAAATCTTATCAATCAACTTGGGCGGTTTCTTGGATGGACGCTGGATTTCAAAATCATAGTTAATTAAATAATCTTTCAGCAAAGGAACCAAATATTTAGGTAAAAGCAAGAAAACAAGCTGACATATTTCGGGTTAATGTACTGCAGTCAGCTACGTTTAACTTTGAAATAGTAGATACGGTGTATCAAAAAGATATTATAGTCTCCTACTCTAGGGCCAGTGTATAAATGTGCAAAGCGCAAACTCAGTGTGTTTGAGAGACCTTCAAGTTCAGGCTCTAGTGAACTTGACACGGCACTTCCAATGCTGACAACAGGTTATGGGGTACGGCAGTACTAGTTCATCAACGCATAGATTAAAGAATAATGCTACAGCTGGAGAAAACTCTTACCTTTACATCAACTTGTACCTAGCCACCCTCTAAAATTCTGCCACAGAGTCATTAACGTAGGTCGTGCTTCATGAAGCGAGGAGTCTTGGAGTGCAATTAAGAAGAGTAACAGGAATTGCATTTTGGTATGTTAAACTTTTAATGAAAATTGTTTACATTTTCAGTTGCGCTGACGATAGAGTACTGTTGGATTTCTGATTATATTTCTGATTCATACGGCATTATTAGCCTTTATTTCCTGGCTTCTTGAAATGAATGGGTTTTAGTGGTTTACCCTTCCCAATGTTAAAATATGATATCCATCTCTTCTTTAATTATGAATTTAGATTCCATATTAAATTTTCTTAACATAGCATAGTAACTTTATTTTTCATGATTCTAGTCAATCTTGCAAATGTTGGATATTGAAATAACAGCATAATTGGCTTTTTTCCCCCAGTTGTTTACCATGATAGTGTATATACAGTATATTTAGTGAGGGCTATGAAATTAAATGAGAATTTTAGTCTAGTTTTATTGTTGAACTATAATTATGAAAAGGCTATTGTAGCCTAGAGCCAGCTTTTACTAGTTGAATTTTCAGATGGTTATACTGTTCTGTATATTGATATCCTTGCAAGTAACTGTTGGTTGTTAACTTCTCTTTTAGTATCGGACTGTTCCCTAATCTATTAATTTTGTGATAAACACAAATGGTAGTATCTGACCTTAGTGAGGTTAGGTTAGGAACATCAGTGGTGGGCTACCCTTAAATCTGTACACTTTAGTGTACAATTAAAAGTTCCTACTTTACTTAAATCAGACAGCTCTGTCGCTCGCTTTCCAAAGGAAAAGGCGATGTGTTTGACAGTAAGCAGAGTAATGAGAAACTCATATTATTCTTTCCTGTTTTCCTGAGGCTAAACTAATAAGGTGGTAGTTTTTTGGTCATGTGACATTAAAATACTCTTGATGGTCCTTGATGCTTATGGAGGTATAGATCAAAATAATATTTTTCCCTTCCTTTTATAAAGACTGCTTGTTTTATCTCTAGCCCTGCTGATTACCATCCAAATTCCATAACTCTCATATTACCCAAAGTTTTTGAAAATTTTTTGGTAAAACATCAAAGTTGATATACAGAAGGTAATCATATTTGTTCCCATACTAACAAACCTTCCATTATTTATTGGATTATCTTTCGGCGAAGCCGGAAGGTAGCCATTAGACTAAAAGTGCGAGGTGGCAACCTTGCCTTAGCGTTTGAGCAGGTCGGCTGGAGGTGGCTGGGGGCTACCCAGCCGCCTTTATATACTCTCACAGCAGTGAGGTACGGCACTTTTTCTTTTGGCTCGGTAGAGATCGGACGTGTCCTCTCTCTCCCTAGACTGTCATTTGACTTTTTGAATTTGCCTTTTCTTTTCAGGTATGAGTGTTTCTCTACGATCCCCCTCATGCGACCCTGTCCAGGGCACGAAGGAGCTGCTTGTTATACCTTTGTCTTTGTTGGAGACCTACTTGGGGAATGGTTGCTTCCCCTAGAGGAGCAACTTTACCTCCAACCGCTGGGGAGCGAAGTCCATCTTTCTCCCTCCCCTGGCCCTTCTACGTGACCACTCTCATTCGCCTCTCCAACTGCCTCCTGCTGACGACGAACCCTCTCGCCATCCTGGGGCCTCGTCGTCTTGTAACCCTCAACCCTTTGTTTCTCCCAAACCGGGAGCAGGTGTTGATCTTCCGGGGACCAGTGCTCCTACCACCAACATTGCTGAGGGACGAGCATCACCATCTCCTCACCCTTCGGGACACCCTTCCCCTTATAGCCATTCGCGACGATCGAAAGAAGTGACGGATCGTAGGTCGTCGCGATCTGAACGCTCTTCTTCTAGAAGGCGTTCACACTCTAGAGCTTCACACTTGTGAGACCCCCAGTCTCGATGCTCTCCTCGAAGGTTTCTCTTCACAAGGAGAAGTCTTGCAAGCGCGTTCTGCTCAATCACGAGCACAGTCTAGACCCAGGTCCAGACGCTTACTCATGCACTGCATAGAAGTTCAAATATGATTTACATTGTCAGTCTCGGGGGGGGGGGGGGAGTGATGGCCTAATGCACCCCTGCATCTGATCTGAAGGGGAAGCTGATCATCAATTTAGCCCCTGCTTCTGAATAGAAGGCTGCTTGTTGATTTAGGTTTCCTTCAACCGGTTAAGAGGTACACTTCTGGTCGTGTTCTCAGCCGAGATCTTGTGCACGCATAGGAAGAAAATGGTTCTTGAGGGGATTGCTGATACCTGTTCTCTACTCCCAAACAATGCCTGACTGGTCCAATGGAGGTTGCGAGTCCCGTGATCTATTGTTGTTTCACATGTTGAGATACTACCGCTAGATAGTTATTGGGTCTTTTTCTGGCCTGAGAGTACAACATCGGATCTTTCTCTGGTCACGGCTCGTTTTCCTTTTGCCTACACACATACCAAATAGTTGACCTATTCTTTACTTATTCTCTTCTGTCCTCGTACACCTGACAACACTGAGATTACGAACAAGTTTTTCTCCCTCAAGGGATTAACTACTGCAATATAATTGTTCTGTGGCTAATTAACTCGATGTAATGGTAGAAGCCTCGTTAGCTATGGTAAGCAACTCTTCTAGGAAAGGGTCACTCCAAAATCAAACTAAGCTCGGGTACACTATTCTATGTTATTTTGCTTCCTTTTGTTTTGTTTTTTTTTTTTTGTAGTTTATATAGGAAAGATTTACTTTAATGCTGTGACTGTTCTTAAAGTATTTTATTTTGATTATTACTTCTCTTGTAATTTCCTTATTTCCTTTCGTCACGGGGGCTATTTTCAATGTTGGAGCCATCGGTCTTATAGCATTGTGCTTTTCCAACTAGCAAGTAATAATAATAATAATAATAATAATGATAATATCAATGCTCTTGCACTCATTATTGAGTGCAGCGACTTAGGAGAGGCTACTGTGGCCCCTGTGAAAGTGGGTTTGACGGTCATCGATCCACTTTTTGGTGCCCGTCAAGGATCAAATATCTCGCTAAATTTGCCAGGGGCTGTGGTTTGCTTGTGTGGCCTTGCACAGAGGGAATTCTCGGAAAGCTATGCCTGAAAATTTACTGAAGTGTAGCTGGTTGAACAAGTTCCTGCATCTTGTACTATCTCAGCAAAAAAAATATTCTCACCCCAGGGTGCAACCTCATCGTTTTTTGCTAAACCATTATTTGTTCCGTAACCGAAATACAAACCACGCTGTTTACATTGGGTTTACTTTTGGCGTAGCTGAAATTGACGAGCCAATAGATTTTAACGAGGGTTAACTACCCCCCGCGCTAGTTAGCGGGGGTAGGGGAAGGGGTAGTTTGCTACCCCTCCCCCCCACACACCGGTGATTTGTCTCACTTCACTTTTGGCTCGGACGATGTGCTGACGTGTCTGTCTATCGTCCTCGTTGTTGACAGGCTTAATCTATTTTCTTTGCTTTTCCTCAGCTGTGTGTTTGGAAGTTGGCCTCGCCCTTTGGTATTCATCATGCGCAAGTGCCCTGGGATTGCCGGCCGCCCTTGCAGTACCTTCATGTCGGCGGTGGATACCGATCCTCACACCCTTTGCCCGCAGTGTCGAGGTCGACGGTGTGACAGGGAAAATATGTGCAGTGAGTGTAGGGAGTGGTCTGCCTCCCAGTGGGAGAGGTTTGCCCGCTGGCGTAAGAAGAAGTCCAAGAGAGACAGTTCTCCTTCAGGGGTTGCCTTGAAGGAGGAGGGCTCTAGGGAGTCGTCTTCCGCCGTCCAAACCTCCTCCGAAGCTCCCACTCGTCCGGCCTCTCGTGAGAGGCCTCAGAGTGGTAGCGCAGACCCTTGTTCTGTTTCCCGAACTCGGGGTGCGGGAGAGGGCGTCGCCTCCCATAGCGAGGCGGCTCCCCCTCCTCCTCCGGGGGAGGATTTTGATAACGTTGATAACTCTGTCTCTAACGATGATCTTTTTCAGCTTTGGGCTTCCTTGGGGCTTAAGGGCCTGCCCTCCAAGGAAGCCCTGTTTGACCTTATCCAGTTGGGGGCCGCTGTCAAGCAGTCGCCGGTGATAGCAGAGGTAGATCCTCTGTCTATCATCGACGTTGTGGTGGCAGAGGCTTCCAACGGGTCTGGTCAAACCTCTGCGGCTCCTGATGTTACTGACGTTGCTGAAGGCTCTCCTCCCCCTTCCGAACATCCTTGGAAGGGGGAAGTGGGTCCCATGGTCTCTCCTGTGGCTACGTCTCCCCCTCGGGGGAGCGCTCTGACTGAGACTCCCCTTCGGAGGACTGATGATCCGGATGACCTCCCTAGTGGCCGCCTTCACCGTAAGGCTCGTCGCCTTCTTCGCCTTCACCGTAAGGCTCGTCGCCTTCTTCGCCTTCACCGTAAGGCTCGTCGCCTTCTTCGCCTTCACCGTAAGGCTCGTCGCCTTCTTCGCCTTCACCGTAAGGCTCGTCGCCTTTTTGTCGCAGGGGCCTCCCGTCTCCCTATAAGGGTGTTAAGAGGCGCCTCTTCGAGTCTTCGCCTCTTCCGTCCTCCGATGAGGACCCTCCTCGCCGTGAGCAGACTGTAGCAGCCGTGTCCTTGGACCTCTCCGGGGATCGTTCGCGATCTCCTACGCCTGCCAGACCTTCCACCTCAGATGGCCAGCAGACTCCTGAACTCGATGATGGGCACCGGTCCCTTCGGGGCAAAGGGATGTCTCCCATGGTGTGGGGGCTTCCCTTGTGCGCCCTCCATCTTTGCAGTCTCCTGACTCGCCTCGCCAGCGCTCTCCTGATTGCCAGCGCTCTCCTGGTGGTCAACGCCCCCCTGCTCGCTAGCGCGCTCCTGTGGACAACATACAACCTCCTGTTCCTGTTACGTGCCCAGCACGCCAACGGTCACCTGAGCGCACAAGATCTCCTGCTCGTCAGCGCGCACCTGCACATCCAGTTCCTGACACGCGCCCTAGATCTCTGGGTCTGGACGCGGGCTAGGATTTAACTCCTCCTCGCCCACGCATTCCTGCTCGTCATCCTTCTCCTGCGCAACAACGCGCACGGTCTCCTGCTCGTACATCCAGAGTTCTTACGCGCCCATGCGCCTTCTCTTCCTGAGCCCGTTCACGAGCGTTCGCCTTTACGCGTCGCGTCTCTTGCTCCTGCGCAGCAATCTACACTTCTTCTTCCAGCGTGTCAGCAATCTTCAACGCGTCTGCGATCTCCAGCTCGTCAGCGATCTCCTGCGCGTCGGCGTTCTCCAGCACATCAGCACTCCCGTGAGTCCCGGCGATCTCCTGACCGCCCGCGCGATCCATCGCCTGCGTGCAAGCACTCTCCTACGCGTCGGCGCCACCCGGATCTTGACAGACATAGGTCTCCTGCGATCAGCTCGCTCACATCGGGACGTTCGCCTGCGCGTTTTACGCGCCATCGCTTGCCATCGCTCGCCAACGCGCTATCGTTCACCGACTCGCCATCGCTCGCCCACGCGTCACGGGTCTCCAGGACACCATTGTTCCCCTGCGCTGTACTTTTCTCCTGGCCCTCGGCGATCTCCTGTTTGCCAGCGCATTCCTGCGCCAACGTGTGCCCTCGCCCACGCGCCAACGCGTTACCTCGCCCACGCGTTACCTCGCCCACGCGCCAACGCGTTCCCTCGCCCACGCGCCAACGCGTTCCCTCGCCCACGCGCCAACGCGTTCCCTCGCCCACGCGCCAACGCGTTCCCTCGCCCACGCGCCAACGCGTTCCCTCGCCCACGCGCCAACGCGTTCCCTCGCCCACGCGCCAACGCGTTCCCTCGCCCACGCGCCAACGCGTTCCCTCGCCCACGCGCCAACGCGTTCCCTCGCCCACGCGCCAACGCGTTCCCTCGCCCACGCGCCAACGCGTTCCCTCGCCCACGCGCCAACGCGTTCCCTCGCCCACGCGCCAACGCGTTCCCTCGCCCACGCGCCAACGCGTTCCCTCGCCCACGCGCCAACGCGTTCCCTCGCCCACGCGCCAACGCGTTCCCTCGCCCACGCGCCAACGCGTTCCCTCGCCCACGCGCCAACGCGTTCCCTCGCCCACGCGCCAACGCGTTCCCTCGCCCACGCGCCAACGCGTTCCCTCGCCCACGCGCCAACGCGTTCCCTCGCCCACGCGCCAACGCGTTCCCTCGCCCACGCGCCAACGCGTTCCCTCGCCCACGCGTTCCCTCGCCCACGCGTTCCCGCGCCAACGCGTTCCCTCGCCCACGCGCCAGCGCGTTCCCTCGCCCACGCGCCAGCGCGTTCCCTCGCCCACGCGCCAGCGCGTTCCCTCGCGCCCGCGCGTTCCCTCGCGCCCGCGCGTTCCCTCGCGCCCGCGCGTTCCCTCGCGCCCGCGCGTTCCCTCGCGCCCGCGCGTTCCCTCGCGCCCGCGCGTTCCCTCGCGCCCGCGCGTTCCCTCGCGCCCGCGCGTTCCCTCGCGCCCGCGCGTTCCCTCGCGCCCGCGCGTTCCCTCGCGCCCGCGCGTTCCCTCGCGCCCGCGCGTTCCCTCGCGCCCGCGCGTTCCCTCGCGCCCGCGCGTTCCCTCGCGCCCGCGCGTTCCCTCGCGCCCGCGCGTTCCCTCGCGCCCGCGCGTTCCCTCGCGCCCGCGCGTTCCCTCGCGCCCGCGCGTTCCCTCGCGCCCGCGCGTTCCCTCGCGCCCGCGCGTTCCCTCGCGCCCGCGCGTTCCCTCGCGCCCGCGCGTTCCCTCGCGCCCGCGCGTTCCCTCGCGCCCGCGCGTTCCCTCGCGCCCGCGCGTTCCCTCGCGCCCGCGCGTTCCCTCGCGCCCGCGCGTTCCCTCGCGCCCGCGCGTTCCCTCGCGCCCGCGCGTTCCCTCGCGCCCGCGCGTTCCCTCGCGCCCGCGCGTTCCCTCGCGCCCGCGCGTTCCCTCGCGCCCGCGCGTTCCCTCGCGCCCGCGCGTTCCCTCGCGCCCGCGCGTTCCCTCGCGCCCGCGCGTTCCCTCGCGCCCGCGCGTTCCCTCGCGCCCGCGCGTTCCCTCGCGCCCGCGCGTTCCCTCGCGCCCGCGCGTTCCCTCGCGCCCGCGCGTTCCCTCGCGCCCGCGCGTTCCCTCGCGCCCGCGCGTTCCCTCGCGCCCGCGCGTTCCCTCGCGCCCGCGCGTTCCCTCGCGCCCGCGCGTTCCCTCGCGCCCGCGCGTTCCCTCGCGCCCGCGCGTTCCCTCGCGCCCGCGCGTTCCCTCGCGCCCGCGCGCCCCCGCATTCCCGTGCCCACGCGCATGCGCTCTTTTATCTCTACGCAACTACGCGCCCACGCTCCAGCAGCCCCTCGATCCATTGGAAACTCCTCGCGCGACCCACGTTCTCGCCGGGTTCCGCAGCTCGTGGTGGCAGCAGGGACGCGTGTTTCCAGGTCGCAGTCAGGATCACATCCGCGCAAGCACAGGTCTCTCTCGCAGGACAAGGAAGAATCGTCGGAGATGTCAAGGCAACTTTCTTCCCCTTCTCTTTTGCAGGTAGGCCCAGTTGCGTCCACTTCGAAGGGTCAGGCAATCCCCTTCCCTCCAGCGGGAATTACGGACTCCGTGTCCGTATCTCGACTGTCCTGGTTTGGTCCTCTGATGCGGGCGTTAGTGAAGGCTATGAAGCCGGCACTCGCCGATTTAGGACTCAAGCCAACGACGGCCTCACCCCCGCTGAAGAGAAGGAGAGGAGTGGACTTCATGGAGACTTCACCCAGGGAGAAGTTGGTTCCTAAGAGGTCCGCCAGGAAGGCTCCGTCCCCTTCACAGTCGTTTTCTCCTGTGGACGAGCCCTTTCCGTCCTCAGGAGAATCCAGCGAGGCAGCGGTCCCCCCCTTGGCACCAAGGGGGGTGTCATCACCTCGTGGAGGGGAATAGTCTCGCGTGGAAGGTACCTTCCAGACCTCTTTGCTGGAGTCTTGTATCCCGCCCAGGAGGGAACCCAAGGACTCCAAGACAATTCCGAAGTCCTCTTCGCGAATTTGTCAGGAACCAGCCAGACCCCGGGAGAACGTCCACGTGTCTCCCCAGGAAGAGCTTCCGGGGACAGGAGACTTAGCTGCCAGTCCGCAGGGAGGAGAGCAGCACGAGTCGGAGCATGCCTTCTGGCAGGTCTTGTGCCTGATGAGGCAGCTCAACAGGTTCAAGGACCCGGTGATTTGCTCTCATGAGGGCAAGGACACGGTCCTGGATCAGGTCTATGGAACTCAGAAGCCCCCAAAGGCCAGTGCGGCTCTGCCCTGGTCCCAAGAGGTGAAGAGTGCCAGAGACAGGGCAAACGCTCGGCTCGCAGACCTCGCCTCCTCCAGTTGTTCCTCTGCCGGGAACATACTCCTCTCACCTCCTCGTTTCCAGAGTCTAGCCTCACTCTTCCCCTCCACCATTCGGTGGAAGAGCTTACTAGGCAAGTTCCACTTGAGAAGCTCTCCTCCCGGCAGGTGACTTTCTCGGCGTTGGAGATCCTGAGCCAGGAGAAGGTCGCGAAGTGTGCCATGCAGGCCACTTCGTGGCTGGGTTCTCTGGGCATCCTATTGCGCTCCGAGGATCTGTCTAAAGAGAGCAGTAGGAAGGCCCTGGAGACCTTCCTCCTCTCGGGCACTCGCTCCATTGAGTTCCTGGCACACCAGGTTACCAACCTGTGGGCCAACTCGGTGCTGAAACGTCGTGATGCGGTGACCGAGAAGATCCACCCGAAGGTCCCTGCCGTGGATATCTGCAGGCTCAGACACTCCTCCATCCTTGGGGGAAGTTTGTTTGAGCCCCAAGATATGAAACGCATAGCTGAGAGGTGGAGGAAGTCTAGCCAAGACTCCCTCCTCCAAAGGGCCCTTGCTTCTCGGCCCTACAAGCCTCCAGCTCCACAGCAACATCAGCAGCAGCCTCGCAGGACACCGAAGCATGCGCCGGCAGCTAAGAAAGTGATGTCTAAGCCCCAGGCCTTTCCTGCCAAGGACAAGAGGGGCGGTAAGTCCTCCAGGGGAGGCAAGACTCCTAGAGGGAGCGGCCGCGGCCGCAAACGCTAGGAGTGGCAATCCCCCGCGTGTCTACCTGTGGGGGGGATGCCTTTAAAGTTGCGTGTACAGGTGGCAGCATCTTGGGGCCGATTCTTGGACGGTCTCCGTGATCGGCCAAGGTTATCGCGTCCCTTTCACGACATCTCAACCTCCCCTGACAGCGAATCCAGTGTCGTTGAGCTCCTATGCCATGGGATCGGCAAAGGGGCTAGCCCTTTTGGCAGAAGTCGAGACCATGCTCAAGAAGGATGCTCTACATGAGGTCGTCGACGGCTCCCCAGGCTTCTTCAGTCGACTCTTTCTTGTAAAGAAGGCGTCTGGAGGCTGGAGACCTGTCATCAACCTCTCGGCTCTGAACAAGTTTGTCAAGCAAACTCCGTTCAGCATGGAGACAGCGGACACGGTCAGACTTGTGGTGAGACCACAAGACTTCACGTGCACACTGGATCTGAAGGACGTGTACTTCCAGATTACAATCCATCCGTCTTCTAGGAAGTACTTGAGATTCAGCCTAGACAGCAAGACCTACCAGTTCAAGGTGCTGTGCTTCGGTCTCTCCACAGCACCTCAGGTGTTCACCAGAGTGTTTACCCTGATTTCGTCTTGGGCGCACAGGAACATGCCGTTCCTGTGCGATATCTGGACGACTGGCTGATCCTGGCAGACTCGGAGTGAACCCTTCTTCGACACCGAGACAGGCTCCTGGGACTTTGCCAAGATCTGGGGATCTTGGTAAATCTCGAAGTCCTCTCTGCAGCCGTCCCAGCGACTGGTTTTCTAGGCATGTTGTTAGACACCAATCTCCACAAAGCCTTTCCATCAGACGACAGGATAGCAAGGCTGAGGAGGGTGGCAGAACCCTTCCTCAGGTGGGAAGAGCTTCCAGCCCAATTGTGGTTGCGTCTCTTAGGTCACGTAGCCTCCCTGGGCCGTCTGAGGATGAGATCCCTGCAATGGCGGCTCAAGTTCCGGTGGAGTCAAGGATCCGATTCCCCGGACTTTCTGGTTACGATAGGACCCTCGGAACAGGCGGACCTGCGGTGGTGGCTGGTCGACGAGAACCTGCGAAAGGGAGTGGATCTTCTTGTCCTCCCCCGGAATTGACGCTGTTTTCGGACGCGTCAAAAGTGGGGGGGGTCCTCATATTCTGTACCAGAGGACCTCAGGCCTTTGGTCAGAATCAGAAAAGTTCCTGCACATCAACCTGCTAGAGATGAAGGACGTATTCCTGGCTCTTCAACAGTTCCAACGGACCCTGGCGGGTCACTCCGTGGTGGTGATGAGTGACAAAACCATGGTAGTGGCTTATATCAACAAGCAGGGAGGTACTTTTTCACATCAGCTATCCCATCTTGCAGTAGAGATTCTAAGGTAGACCGAAGTCCACTCGATAACACTATCAGCTCGCTTCATTCCGGGCAAGAGGAATGTGCTCGCCGACAGTCTGAGCAGAGCTTCGCAGATAGTGAGTACCGAGTGGTCTTTGGTTCCTCAGATAACCAACAAAGTCCTGACTTTGTGGGGTTCCCCGATGGTGGATCTGTTCGCGACAGCCTTGAATTTCTAGCTGCCCCTGTACTGCTCCCCAGTCCCGGACCCCAAGGCTCTCTGGCAAGATGCTTTCCAACAACGGTGGGACAACATCGACGTGTACGCCTTCTCACCGTTCTGTCTGATGAGAAGGGTGCTCAACAGGACCAGACTATCGGTCAACCTGTCTATGACTCTGATAGCTCCGCTATGGCATCACACGGAATGGTTCCCGGACCTTCTGCAGCTCCTGACGGAGCTCCCGAGAGCGCTTCCCCCCGACACGTGCTACTCAGACAGCCACACTGCAACAACTTCCACAACGCCGTAGCCTCGCTTCGGCTTCACGCCTGGAGACTATCCAGCGTCTCTTCACGGAGAGAGGCTTTTCGCAACAGGTTGCGGAGAGAATGTCTCTGCACCTGTGAAAGTCCTCTGAGGGAGTCTACCAGGCGAAGTGGAGTGTCTGCTGTGGTTGGTGTCGTGGGAGGGGTATCTCTCCACTTGATGCCACCATTCCAGCAATAGCGGAGTTTCTCGTTTATTTGCGAGAGGAAATGCGCCTTTCGGTCTCGGCGGTGAAAGGCTATCGCTCAGCCCTAAGCCTGGCTTTTAGGCTGAAAGGAGTGGACATTTCTTCCTCGCTGGAACACTCTCTACTCATGCGTAGCTATGAGCTTACCTGCCCTCAGTCGGAAATGAGACCTCCATGGAACGTGGTGCGGGTTCTCAGGGCTCTTAAGAGACCTCCCTTCAAACCATTACGCCAGGCCTCTGATCGCCACCTGACTTGGAAGACGGCTTTCCTACTCGTGTTGGCCTCTGCCAAACGAGTTAGTGAACTTCATGGTCTCTCGTACGACATCGTCCATTCAAGGGGATGGGAGGAGATAACGTTCAGGTTCGTCCCTGAGTTTGTTGCCAAGACTCAGAACCCTGGAGTGCCGGACCCACGGTTCGACTCTTTCAGGGTCACGAGTCTCCGGTCTGTAACAAGCGACCCAGACCATCTGCTATTATGTCCAGTGAGGAGTATGAGGCTTTACTTGAAGAGGACAGCTGCAGTTGGTCCTCGCGTGCAAGCGTTGTTTGTTAGCACAGGCAGGACGAAGAGGAGGGTCACCAAGAACACCATCTCGGCTTGGATTCGAAGGATCATCCACCACGCCTTGAATCCGGACCCTCCTCCGTCACGTCGCCTTAGGGCACACGACGTCAGGGGCATCGCTACGTCCCTGGCCTTCAAGAGAAACTTCTCTGTGACGCAGGTGCTTCAAGCTGGGGTCTGGAAGCGTCAAACGACCTTCACAGCCCACTACCTGCAGGACGTGACCCACAGGAGCCTCGATACATTTTCTGTCGGCCCTGTGGTGGCTGCACAACAGCTGGTCTAACCTCAGGCTCCTTGATGGACAAGTAGCAGTAGGTTGAGGACGTTCTTTCTTCATCTTCCCCTCTCTTGGGGAAAGCAGCATCCTGGTCTCCGCATAGCTGACCTCAACCTCTGCAGGTAAACCATGCTCCCTTGTGTTCCTAGTATTAAGCTTAATACTGTCGTGTCCCCATACCCTGACGAGGTGGTATTGGGAACGTCCTAGCCTAGATTCGTATCTAAAGAACTCGAGGTCAACTTCCTAGGACGAGCCACGCTCTTTCCTCCACACACAACTTACGTAGGCTACACGTTCCTTGCCGAGCAAGGAACTTGTGAGGTGCAGGGACTCCTTTTCTCGAGTGCTACTCACTTGGAATCGGAGTCCCCAGGTAAAGCCAAAGCCAGTAAGGCTGGGGACTTTCCACCCTTCCTAAGGGGTAAGTCACCCAATGTAAATAGCGTGGTTTGTATTTCGGTTACGGAACAAATGACAAATTCGGAGATAATTTGTATTTTTCCTAACCATACAAACCTTAGCTATTTACACATATTTGCCCGCCAGCCCTGTCCCCCAAGTCAAGTCCTACCTATAAGTGAAGTGAGACAAATCACCGGTGTGTAGGGGGGAGGGGTAGCAAGTTACCCCTTCCCCTACCCCTGCTAACTAGCGCGGGGGTAGTTAACCCTCGTTAAAATCTATTGGCTCGTCAATTTCAGCTACGCCGAAAGTAAACCCAATGTAAATAGCTAAGGTTTATATGGTTAGGAAAAATACAAATTATCTCCGAATTTATCATTTTTTGTTTAGCGAGCAGGTTTGCTAGTCAAAGTCTTAGAATGAGGGCACAGTCTCCTCAGCTCTTGAATCAGCTGCCATGCAATCTTTCTATGGCCTGCCTCCTGGGAATCTCTTGTATAGACTTGTAGTCCATGCAGGTGCCTACTTCACTAAGAATGTTGCCAAAGTGCAGTACATGAAGTTGGTTCTGACTGATGCAAAGGCAATAACCTTGGCAAACCGGTCAACGAATGAATGGGACAACTGGGTCTTGAGGAGATGAGACATTGTTATTTGGCCCAAATGTGATGTTAACATTGAGGAATGCTTTGATTCTGAAGGCTATGTCCCTCTTTTCTCAGAGGGATGTAGAGATTACAGGGGAGGAAGACTAACCATGACTTCCTCATCCACTGTGTAGTTACTTTCAGGTGCTGGACCTTCGAAGGCGACTGCAACAAGATTTTCAGTTTCTGCCACACATTCAGTATTGGCTTTGAAGGAGCAGCAGCTTTCTCTAAGAAAGGTCCAGACAGCTCAATCCTTTTGTGCTTAACTTGGCAATTCAGGAGGGGAGGTAGATTCAAGAAGGGCGGAAAGGAAAGCCGAGGTTGGCCGTTCTCTTCTCCAGGTGCCCCGAGGGAGTAGATGACACTCGTGCCATTGTGCAATGTGATAGGAACACGGAGTAGAGCAGTGGATGGTAGTAATCCTTTGGGACAGATATCTCCTAACCTTTGTAGTTTTTCAATTCTCCCCTCCCTTGCATTCTAATGACACTCTTGAAATTGCGGAGGAAAGCTCTTGCCATAGTGGCAGAGGGGAAAGCATTGGAGAAAACTCTCTCCAATATGGAGATGGCAAGTACCGTATGTTCTGCCATCAAAGAGGAACACTCCTAGCTTTTGATGAAGCTTGAGGACCTGAATTTTTAGATATCTATTCATAAGTCCGCTTTATCCTCCGAAGTGTAGTATCAATTTGAATCCCTATGTTCCTGACTTGAAACTGCTTTTATAAGTGTTCATGTGGGTGTTCTCTCTGGACAACTCAAACAAGATATGGTATCTCTTGAGGTATCTTGACGACTGGATGATGATACCCTCTTCCGAAAGGCAGTTGCTTCAAGATAGAAACCAACTTTTTTTTCACTAGCTTGAGATTGTGATCAATTGGGTAGTCTCATTCCCATTAAAGTGAGAATTCCTGGCTCATCTGCGATAATTTTATCTGCATCATCATCTTGGGAGAAGCACTTTCCACGTGGCATCTCCACCAGTGATTGCTTCAGTTGTGCTCGAGTAGTCGCTGATCGACGTCCATTGGTCTCCCTTCCCATCTGAGTCGGTGGAGCAAGAGGTACGGGACTATCTTTCCTGATGACTAAACAACAAATACATAACCGAATACATAACCAGTAAGTTATCTTCTACTCCCTAACTTCGGAGATTCTTGTGTTCACGGATGGTTTCACGAAAGGGTGGAGTGTGCACCTGAGGAATCTAACTTCAGGGTTATGATTCAGAGAGGAAAAGCGCATGCATATCAACCTGTTGAAAATGTGTGCAGTGTTCCTAGCACTGCAAACCATCTAATAGTTTGATGGGGGACAACACTATGATTATATCATATATGTCAACAAGCAAGGAAGTACTGTCTGGGAGTTTTTGTGAGTTGAAAAGGTAGGTGCACATCTGTGTAGTGAACATTGTTGTAGTGCTGTCATCAAAGCTCCTTCCTGACTACTGTACTGGAATGTTCTAGCAAACAAGCTGTCACCAGGTGCAGGATGTAGGTTCAGAATGGTCCCTTCCTCGTGCTACAGAAAAGTTTCTTACTTAAACTGGTTATCCATGGTGATCAACCTGTTTGCTACTTGGCAAAACTGGAATCTTCCTGGTGTACTTCTTCCACATTGAGAACCATGGTAAGGGTCAGAGGACACTAGCCAATTCCTTGGTATCGCCTGTACCCCTACACTTTTCCCCGACAGATTAACAATCGGCAGCATCTCCGAATAAAAAGATTTTATCAAGGAACTGCTCGTGAGATGTGTGGGAATATATGATGGACCCTTGTATCGGTCATCCTAGGAAGTGGACTTTACATGAGTGATGATATAGATGGGGTACTTATATCTTGCCATATCGAGCGTAGATCATGGACTTGGTCGTCTGTCTTCACCTAGAGAAGTGGCTCTCGGTTGTGGCAAGGAAAAGACTGTTTAGTTTTGAGCAAAGTCTTCCGACTGGGGGGGCATTTGTGCCCACCCTGGGAACTTGAGCCCCAGAGTGGGATGTAATCAGATTCCCAGGTCTTTTGTGTGTGCCCTATACAAACTTTTGAGATGAGCATCAAACATGATCTTACTATTCAGATGGTCTTTCAGCTACCTTAGCGTCAGTGAAGCGAGTTGTAAGTTCTTTTTATATTGTTAGTCGCCTAGTTGAGATACTACCGCTAGAGTATTGACGAGTCTTTTGACTGGCCAGACAGCACTTCATTGGATCCCTCTTTTTGGGTACGGCTGATTTTTCATTTGCTTTCACATATGAAGAATAGTCTGGCCTATTCTTAACTCTAACTCTTCTGTTCTCATACAATACACCTGACAATTCTTGAGATTAGCAAACAATTCTTCTTTGCTTATGGGGTTAACTACTGCACTTAAATCATTCAGTGGGTACATTCCTCTTGGTAAGGATAGAAGACCGTATGTTTTTTTTTTTTTTAGGAAAGATCTATTTCAGTGTTACAGTATTACTGTTCCTAAAATATTTCAGTTTTATTTTTATTACTTCTCTTATAGGTTATTTCCTCTCTTCACTCTTCTATATTTCCCTGGTGGAGCCCTTGGGCTTAGGACGTCCTACTTTTACAACAAGGGTTGTAGCTTAGCTGGTAATAATAATAAAAATTCCTAAGGATGAAAGGAGGTCTCTATACTTAGTTCCTGAGTTCAGTGGCTAAGACCAAGCTGCCTATGATATCAGGTTTGAGTCGTTTTCTATCTCTTCTGAGGATGCATCCATAGGGCATCAGAATAACTGGCTTCTCTTTCCTGCAGCAGTTCCGCGTTACTATCTGGAGATCTCGACACTACAGGCCTGAGCTCCAAAGACTTTTCTTAGTGCTGGCAAAATAAGGAGAAGATATCAAAGAATTTGGTTCTTTCTAGCTTTGTGAGACCAATTGTGGATATAGTTTAAACAGCAAAAGGGTTTGAGGTCCAACTGTAGCAAGGGCTCATGATGGTAAGAATATTGGCTCCTCCTCAGCACCAGGGCTGGGGAGTCGGAGTCGGAGTCGAGGCCAATTTATGGACTAAAGGAGTCGGAGTCGGTAAAATTCCACCGACTCCGACTCAGACTCCTCAAAAATGAAATTTTTGCGCTGGAGAAAAATTCTTGTTTGGTATCCTAAGGCACATTTTTTCAAAGTCGCTCAAAAAACGTTTCATGTTACCCGCCGTTTTCTTTAACACCCTCTCGAATAAAGGCAGTCACTGGGAAACACATATAGCTCCTGCCATCTCTCATCCATAAGCCAAACCAAAACAATAATATTATGCATGCGATCAGCTGTTCTCTCCACGCACGAGTCTTTTGACAAAGTTTATTTCATGATTAACTTTTTTTTTTTTTTTTTTATCACCATTAGCCATTTAAAAGGTAGGAGTTGTTACGGATTCATAGTTTTATACAGCACGTATATGAATAATCTTAGAATTAAGTCATTATTTATATGTAAACATCTCAAAATGACGGGTCTTTTGATTACAGTTTCATGTAACCTAGGAAAAGCTGAATCCAAGAAATTGAAAGAAATGTTTTCAATAAAACTATTACTTACTAGGCTAGTTGGCTAGTAATGATGAAATGCTACTTTGACTAATAGGCAACATAAAATAAGAAAATTATATGAAAATATTTAATTCTTATATTTTTTTAATTTGAGTCCGAGTCGGAGTCTGTTCTAAAAAATTATGAGTCGGAGTCTGAGTCTGAGAAGGTAGTACATACTGTGCAGGTAATGAAGAACACTCGCTACCTGGTCCTCACTCCCAATCCTCTGCCAGCTTGCTCAAAGTCAAGCCAGGCATCCTTATTATTCTAACAGCAGAGGAGGGGGAACCTGAACAAGTACCCTTTCCACCTTTTCTCTGCTTTTCCTCCTGAACTGGTCAGGTACAGTAGTATTAGATGCAGGTGGTCCTGATAGAGGTCTAGTTAAGCTTGGTGACCTTCTTCCCTACTAATCCTACAGGCATTGCTACACCCAAAGGTTTATCCCCAGATGGCCTTTGAAGGGTTAATGCCTTTGAAGGAGACTGCGCAGTGGATCAGGGAGTCCTGCAAATCAGTTCTTCATAAACGCCTGCACGTGACTAGTCATAAGTGATTGAATCCTCGCACTAAAGTAAGCCAAGGCACCATTGCTATCTCATGACCAATTAGTTTGAGAATTCTGATACCAGAGCACCCCTCTTCTTCAAAACTCAGTTGGCTTGCTCCTATGCTGCCTGGTGTGATGTTGGTCCCTGCCTTTCGACCAGGCAGCATGTACTTGGCCAAAGGGGCCAGAGTTAATAACCACGTTGTCTGTGTGAAATAAGTCATGGTGTCCGATCACTACTCAATCTATGAGAAGTGTGGCCATGGTTGCTGGCCAAGAAGTACATGCCTTCTGGTTCGAGTCCTAATATCGAATGCATCGGCGGTGGTCTGCAAGAAAAGAAAAAGCTTTCTGCACATTTTGCAGTATTGTATAGCAATCATCCCTCACTCTCCTAACCATGGAATAAACCTGGTGATGTTGATCCAAATTCTCACTGCTCCTGAGTGATACTCCTGGGGACTAAGCCAGGGATGTACTGTATACCCAGGAGCTTCAGCAATGGACACACTGTCTTGGCCATTGCCAAAAAGGATGCCTGAGAAAACTTGGACTTGCTGCTACTCTAAATATACACCTGCCCCTAACAGGAGGCCATAATTTACTCATGAGCATGTGGGGATAATTGCAAATAGTCATGCTGTCGAAGTGCAGATTGAGTGTGTATTCATCTTGGGTTTAGTCATAAACCAGTCGGTGTCAATCCTTCATCCACATGCAAATTCCTACATAGTTTCATCATGACCACAAAGCCATGATAAACCATTTAAACTAAGAAGTACAAAAAAAAAAAATTAAACTGTATTGGATAAGATGCAGCAGTACGTCTAAACTCTTTGACGTGTCTTTGACGGAAGTGGACGAGGCTACTAAGCCCCGCTTGCCCTCATTAACTGGCTTGTTATCGATTTCAATATTTCCAATTTTGAAGGCTAAAAGGTTTGTATGTGCATAGGAATGAAATCTTTTCCTTTCAAGTAATAGCTGCCATGCATATTTTAGTGTTATCCAAATAAAATATATACAGTATATGGCTATTTAAGATGAATGGAAAATGCATTATCTTGCTATCAAGATTTACCAAGTTATACAACATCATAGACTGTTAGACAAAGAAAGTTTGTAGGTGATGGATCCCCATATCTATAAATGAGGATGATGACACCTTATCCTAGTTCTTTGATCCCCCCTTTCCTAATAACTCCGGTTTCTCTAATTTTTACAACTCTCTGTGGTATGATGTAAGCATACAGTATCTGCCATTAGTGTACTTTATAGTGTTACAAAATTTTTGGGTTTCCCAACATATTGGTATTTCCTAATTGAATTATATTTGAGTAGGGAAAACTAGATCTAGTGGTTTGCAGCAACAATAATGTTCAGATGCATAAAACAAGATACTTAGTTGGTAAAATGCAAAGATTGTGTGTCTGAAAAATTAGAGAATCATGCTATTACTTTCATTTCTCCTTCATTTTCTTGTGAAAGTGTCAAAACACACAAATGAACCCTTTTTATTCCAGGTTCAGTGTTAGTGAGAAATTAGACTATTATACATATACAATAGTGTACTGGGTTATGGGTTATTATAATGAGTCCATAATCTATGAAGCAGAGGTTGGATGGTTTTTAAAGCATCATTTCAGCAGATGAAATACAGCATTATTATTATCCTAGAAGGGTCCTTTCAGAGTCTAATGAAAAAAAGTGTATCAATGCCTCTTCTTTGTCTTGGGTCATTACGTTCGTTTGAGATTGTCAGGACTTGGGGATGAGGAAATTCTTGCGACAAAGCCAGATTTGTTCTTTCCTCAGAGTGTTCTCACATTCAAAATGACCACATTCAGTGTGAGAAATGTAGCTTTGGTCTTGTAACAAGAGCGGAGAACCTGAATACAATATAGATATAAATCACAAAGAATAAACTTGGTCTTGTTAAAAGTATTGATCTTTTGAAAATAAAGAACCTGAATACAGTACACTGTAGGTGTAAATTACAAAACAGTACAATACATTACATTATACCAACATATCCTCGATATTCTAAGATTTCGATAGCTTTTGCACAGTTAAGGAAATTAAACTACTTTGGAATCTTGTTTGACAGATGTTAGTAAAAGCCAAAATTTTTTTTTAAAAGGCTAAACATTCTAGGTTAGCTTAAATGTGACCCTTCAAGGCACTTGGCTTAACAAACGTTACTTTTTAACTTCCCTTTAAAACCATTTTACAGTTGTCAGTGTTTAAAGACCAATACAGTGTACTGAATGATTACCCTCTCAAACACAGTACAGTATGCCAAATCATAGTGTATGTATTGTAATCCTAACCATGCAATTTAAGAAATTTATCCATTACTGAGTTAATGAAAGAAACTTGGCCTAGTAGCTAATCCTTGACATCTATGCATAGATTTTTTTTTCAATTACCTCTGCCAATGAAGTGGGAAAGTCATGTTATTGCCCCTGATTGTTTTTGTTTGTATGTGTGTGTGTGTTTGTGAACAGCTTCCTGACCATAATTTTAATCATAGAGTAATGCAACCTGCAGGGATTAACTGGAAATTATTAAATTTTGGAAAGTCAAGGGCAAAGGTTAAGATCACAGTCAAGCAAAATGTCCAATTCACGTAATCAGCCATAAGTTTGGACTTCGTTGTCTTGGAAACATCAAACTTGGTTCGTATATGTGTATGAAAATCCCCGCCAATTAGTACATGGCAAGGTCAAAGGTTAAGGTCGAGAAATAGCTGCCGCGGCGAAGGTCTGCGCTCTACTGAGTGCCTCTCTAGTTTTAGTACTGTATTTAGTAGCAGCCTATATCTCGCCTTTTTAGGCTGCCCACGAAGATTTCAAGATGCATCTAGACACTTCCTGCTAAGCTTGATCGATGTCTGAGGCATGTAACGGTCTCGAAATGCTCCTTCCAAAATTCATGAAGGGTGAGGTTTGAGCTGTCGGTGATTTCAAAAGGTTTGTGCTGTCAGTGATTTTGATACATCTCTTGAAGCGATGTTTAGTATAGAGCTTCTGGAAAATAGAAATCGCTTGCTGTTCTATGGCCTGGAGTAGAGGGGTGGTGTTAGGTGGAAGGAAGAGAACAGGACATATCAGTGAGAGGTGGTTATCTTCCAGATAACTTTTAACAGTCGGACCGAAAAGGAAGTTTACCCACTCGACAAAAAATTCGTTACTTAGGCTTTCTCATTGGCCTTCCACATCACTAGAAGCTTCTCGTTTAGTACTTTGTGGGCCTTAAGGGCTCGAGGACTCTCCGAATGTTCACCAGTTAGGGCTTGACCTTACAATCCCCACTGGCACTAGCACAGAGTGCAAGGGTAAGCTTCTCCTTTATAGATTTACATCCAGGAAGCTTCTTATCTTTCACAATGATATAGGTCTGATGAAACATTTTTTTCCAGAATATCCGTTTTTTTCACATTTAATAAATGACTTGCTGAGGAATGTAGCCTTTCTGGCGAGTCAACTCTTAAAATATCTTAACAAAGACTTCAGCCGCTTTAGTGTCTGAGCTGGCAGCCTCCCCATGCCGCACCATCGAATGAACGCCAGCCCATCTCTTGAGACTCTCAAGCCACTCGCGTGAAGCCTTGAACTCGGGCGCTTACCTGCTGCGATGTCCCTTCTCTTGCATTGTCTTTAGCTTGAGCATGCATGAGATCACCAAAAATGGTGCTGGCCTTGAAGCAGATTATCAAATCAGTGATAGTGTCTCCAGCGAGTCCTTGGACGGGACTGCTCTTACTTGAAAGGGCAGTCACACCCTTGAAAGGTGCCACCCTCATACTTCTTGATAATCTCCAGCTTCCTCTCCATAGAAAGCATCTTCTCTTCCACTGTGATATAGGTCTGATGAGGCATTTTTTCCAGAATACCCCAGTTTTGTCACATTTAAAGACAATACCCCAGTTTTGTCACATTTAAAGACAATGCCCCAGTTTTGTCACATTTAAAGACAATGCCCCAGTTTTGTCACATTTAAAGACAATGCCCCAGTTTTGTCACATTTAAAGACAATGCCCCAGTTTTGTCACATTTAAAGACAATGCCCCAGTTTTGTCACATTTAAAGACAATGCCCCAGTTTTGTCACATTTAAAGACTTGCTGGGGAATGTAGCCTTTCTGGTGGGACAACTCGTAAAATTTCTTAACAAGGCTTCAGCCGCTTTGGTCTGAAATGGCAGCCTCCCTATGCCACACCATCGAATGAATGCCAGTCCATCTCTCGAGTCTCTCAAATCACTCGCGTGAAGCCTTGAACTAGGGGTTTGCCTGCTGCAATGTCCCTTCATTTGCTTTGTCTTCGGCCTGAGCATGCACAAGATCACTGAAAATGGTGCTGGCCTTAATGCAGATTATCATCTGTGATCGTGTCTCCAGCGATTTCTGTCCTTAATCCAGAGGAGAAGTCTCTCCATCTCATCATGGACATGGCTCCTCTTACATAAAAGGACAGTCACGCCCTTAGAAGGTGTTGCTGCTTTGATGACTTCCTTCTACTTAAGGATGGTCCCGATCGTAGACGGATTTCAGCCATTATACTAGGAAATCACACTCAACCGCATGCCACCCTCAAACTTCTTGATAATCTCCAGCTTGGTCTCCATAGAAAGCATCCTCTTCTTTCCTTGAACATCAGTAACATTCTTGGAATCCATGGCTATAGAATTGTGGCCCGAATAAAGCAACACGAAAACTTTTAGTACCAAATTGAAATCGCCAATATGAATTCAATCTGAACGATAAGTATTGTCGAAACAAAATGATCGAGGGACTCAAATACGTAGAAACATGATGGGAAATATGGGGACCAATAGGAGAGCAGAAGATTTAATGGCAGTAACTTGCATCTGGGTAGGGAGATAACCAATGGAAAAAGCAGGACAATAGCGGCGAGTTTAAAGTTGAGGCGTGGAAATTTTAAAGCTATATTTTGGCAAATTGTGTTGTATCCTGAAATTTTTTGAATAATGAGGCAAAAATATTACTGTACCTGCCTTTTCACGGGTGGAAGTTATCCCGCATCTCCTCGGAGCAAGAAGTTTTTCTCAACACAGCACAATAAGTGCACAACTGGGCAGTCAACAACATGGTAAAGCTGTCGGCAAGGTTCGTTCCCGGCAAGGTGAATGTTGTAATGGACAGGCAATGTTGCCAAGGACATGATGTAAGGGTGAAGTGGTCCCTACCTCCTACCTCATTTAATTTCACTCTAGTGGTTAACAACTAAAATTGTTCATTGCTAAGATTAGCAGCACTTCGAGGAAAATACACTTGTAGTTCTCTAGTCTTTGTTAGTGCCATAGCCTCTATACTATTTTCTCTGTACTATTGCCAGTTTAGTTCTTTTGATGGTGAGGGTACAGTCAGGCACACTATTCTGTTTTCTCATATTGTTTTGCTGCGTTTTGGGTAGGCTTAATAGAAAGGCCAAGGATGTGTTATGGTTTATAGAAAGGTTTGACTTTTCCCTATCTGCTTCTTTAGCTTTCTCTGGTAATCATTTTCAAAATTGTTACGTTCCTTACTTCACATGAAGGGGCTCTTAGAGGGTATAAAGCCTAGCATGGTGTGTCTATTCCACCATTACCATAAATAAGACATTCTATCTTGTAGCCCTCTTAATGAGAGAATGCCTTGATGAAGTCATTGAGCTTCAGCACGGCATTTCATTCCCGTGCTGAATCTTGGTGACGGGCAAGAGGGCTCTCGAACTTCGGGAAATTGCTCCCCCAGTTCGAATCTAAATTTCTCTCTTTCATCTTTTTCTTCTGCTTAATATTACTTCGACCTTCTCTTAATTTTATCAACTTTCTTTCATCTTGCTGTCCTATCTCTATGATTATTATTTTTCTTAGTTATATATATATGTAGATGTATGCATATATATATATATTTATTTATTGTATTTGTTCATTTATTTATTTATCTATTTTTTTTTTCTATTTTATTTAAATGGCGTGGATATTTCCACATTCGTTATTACTGCCTGCTTAGATGAATGGGAGAAGGGATCACGGTTGGGAGGTATTCGCATTCAAAGCTATATATGAGAGTATTGGATGATCTCAGCCATCCCAAAGATGGTTTGGACCTTTTTGGCGGAACTACTCTCAAGGGTTGGGTCATCGGAATCCAGGGGGATCCAATCCTTGAGGTGGGACTCTTGGCTTTTGGCCGGAAGCCCATCATTACAGATATGGGGAGGATGATTCCATATTACTTTGGTCTCAGTCCTAACAAGCGGGTTTAGCTTACACCTGTGCCTCTATATCTGTTTTGATGCTATCCTTCGGGTAGGGTATGGAGTGGACCATCGGGGAAATATACTCTCATTGTGCCGATAGCGGAGAATGCAAATTTCCTTTCCAACGTATGATACTTTCTTATAATTCTCAAGCAGGTACCCCAACAAAACAACAAAAAACCTGAAAATCCCATCCTTAAATATGGACCCTTCAAATACTGACTCCCCATCCCCTGGATTTGCTGACTCCCCCCCGGCACTGTTGACGACTTCTGCTACTGTAATTAAGGAAAACTCTGTTGACGACCTTCGAACTAAAAAGGACCACTCTACTGATGTTAAAAAATCTAGCAATTTGGGTAACACAGGGAAACTACGATTCCTTCATGTTTCCCAAATCCCATTAGAGACAAATTATGATGATATATATAGAGCATTTGAGTGCTATGGATTGATAAAGGAAATAAGGATGAGACTTGGAGATGAAAAATGGGACTCTTGGATATCTTTTGAAAGTCACGATGAGGCGTTTAATGCCATAAGTAATATTAGTAGTATCAAAATTAACGAATTGAACATCATGGGAGCTCTTTGTGATAAGGTCCCAAAGGAATTGGATGTGTACAAACCTGCTGATTGGTTTGAAAAAGATAGAAATGTACCCATGCCTTCACAGAGAAAACCCAAACCACCAATGTGGCTCTTAGCTGAACCTAAAGGGATAATAGGGAATTATTTTAAGATATGTAAGTTTATCCAAAAAAAAGTAGGAACCATAGCACCTGGAGATATATCTCGTTTTGGGAAGAACAGTTATCTCATCCATGCCAAATCTTCGACTCAGTCTGCAATACTGTCTAACTTACAGACAGGCAGGGATGAAATTATATTGGAAATGAAACCTCATCTTAATTTTAGTTATGGAAGGGGAGTGGTCTTTAATAAGGACCTATACGAATTTACAGAGGAGGAGATACTTTCTATGTGTCCATTAAATGTATGGAAAGTGCATAAGATTCCTGGAACTTCAATGATTATACTCACTTTCCAGGATGCTGATGTACCTTTCCATATTTTTATTGAAAATGAAAGGATTAAAGTTCGGCCTTTCAAACAAAAGCCCCTGCAATGTTTTAATTGTTTTAAATTTGGACACCCATCCAAAGTTTGTAAAAATGGAAAATTGTGTGGTATTTGCTCCAAAACTTATCATGGAGAATGTACACTTGAGGCCAGGTGTTCAAATTGCAATTTGAATCATAAATCAACTGATAGGAGATGCGAACTGTATAAGTTGGAGGAAGCTGCCCTAAACAAATCAAGTTTAGAACACATAAGTGTGGGACATGCAAAAAGATTGTTGAATAAATCAACCAGCTATGCAAAGGCCTTAAAATCAAAGGTAAATTTACCACAGGAGACAGCAACCCCACCTAGCACTGCCAGTAATCCTAAGAAAAGAAATGCAACCTCTGATAATAAAGTACTGCATGACAAGGTAATCATATCGCCTTCTGAGGCTTTGCCACAGCGTATTAAAAATGGGTCATTGCCCATTTCTGTACAGCCTTCGTCCCCCATTACCAGCAATAGTACTAACCTCTCCCAGGCCATGTCCTTGCCTGATTTGATGGAGATGCCACCTGACACCAAGTTACCAGGTGCACCTGTATTGGGGAAGGTGCAAAAACCTGGTAGCTCAAAACCTACTAATCGGAAAAGAGAGAGACCTCCATCTCTCTCGCCCCCCTCCATAAGAAATATCAAAATTACGACGTCAAATAAGTATGATGATTTGTCAGTTGATATTTCTGATCTGGAAGTCAATTTAAATAAATCGGAAATTCAAGTGGAGGTCCACCAACCTCCTCAACAATCAGATCAAAAAGACAAAAAGAAAATCATAAATTCTAAACCCAATCTATCAAGACCCTCTTTAATAAAACCACCAAAAAATAGTGTTAGATCAAACACTGCTAATGGGAAGACTCCATCCAAGGGGTCTACCAAATTATAAACCATAGTTTTTTCCTCCATTTTGCAATGGAATTGTCAGGGTTTAAGGGCCAAATATGAAGAACTTAAGCTCCTTATTCATGAGCATTCCCCCATAATTATTTGTCTACAGGAGAGCAAACTTGATCATAATACCCCTTGCCCTCGCGAATACATTAGTTATAGGACACCATATGATCACCAAGTGGGGAGCCATGGCGGAAGTCTCATATACGTTCGTCGAGATGTTCCCCAAGTTTCTCTATCTATTCGTACACCTCTGCAGGCAGTGGTTGTACAGATCGACATAGGGCGAAAATATACAATTTGTTCTCTGTACTTGCCTCCAAATGATAACATTTTGTATGACAACTTAGTGGAGGTTATTCAACAACTCCCTCAACCTTTCCTTTTACTTGGAGATTTGAATGGTAGACACCCTTTGTGGGGTGATGTTTTAGCAAACATGAGGGGAAATATCATAACATCAATTGTGGAAAATGAAGATGTGGGACTCCTTAATACAGGAGAGCCCACACACTTTCATGTCCAGACAGGTACCTTGTCATGTATTGACCTATCAATCGTAAGCTCTAATTGCCTTCTCGACTTTGATTGGAGAACATTAGATGATTGGCATACTAGTGATCACGCACCAATCATTATAAACACCAACAATGGTCCACCTTTACAGGGATCGCCACGATGGAATCTTGACAAGGCGGACTGGGATAAATTTCGTGAACTAAGCGAAATTGAGGGGGATGCAGGACAAGTTGAAAATATCGATGATGCCATAGACTTACTGAATGGAACTCTCCATACAGCTGGAGTCAATTCAATTCCCAAAACAACAGGGTTATTCAAACGACGACCCGTCCCGTGGTGGTCTTCAGAACTAACTGCCCTCCACAGAGCCACAAGAAGATCTCTAACACGATTGCGTAGACGCAGAACTGATGAGAATTTAATTATGTACAAGAAATGTAGAGCACAGTTCCGTCGTGCCATGAAAGAAGCAAGGCGCCAGTCATGGATGTCTTTTGTTTCCTCCATTAACAGTAGGACACCACCATCTGCTGTGTGGAGGAAAGTAAAAAAGATAGCTGGCAAATTCACCCCCAACCCACCACCAGTGTTGAAGGTGAATGGCCAGTATGTAACCGAAGCAAATGATGTTAGCAATGCCCTGGCTAATCATTTTTCAAATGTATCCAGCAAGTGTGAAGGAGCCCCTGGTCACCAGTATAGGAGCACTGAAGAAAAGAAAATTTTAAATTTTGCAACAAGAAGGGAAGAGTCGTATAATTCTCCTTTCACTGAAAGAGAATTTGATTCCGCACTTGCTCATTGCAATGATACAGCCCCTGGACCCGATGGAATTCCATATGCAATGATTAAACATGTACATTTTAATACAAAGCTATTTATTTTAAGTATTATTAATAGAATATGGCATGATCATAGTTACCCAAGTGTTTGGGAACTAGCCATTATTTTAGCCTTTTTAAAACCCGGTAAAGACAAGTTTTTAGCAGCAAACTATCGTCCAATTGCATTGACATCTTGTTTATGTAAAATCATGGAGAAGATGGTCAATGCAAGGCTGGTGTGGTACCTTGAAAAGAAAGGTATTTTATCACCGATTCAATGTGGATTCCGAAAAATGCACTCAACGACTGATGTGTTGATACGACTAGAGTCTTCTATTTGTGAAGCCTTTGCTTCCAAACAGCACCATGTTACAGTATTTTTTGACCTTGAAAAGGCATATGATACCACATGGAGATATGGTATTCTTAAAACCATTCATGAATTGGGATTGAGAGGAGAGCTGCCACTATTTATTCAGGCATTTCTTTCACGTAGAGTTTTTCAAGTGAGAGTGGGGGAAACTCTATCAGAGAGTAAGTGCCAGGAAGAAGGAGTTCCTCAGGGTGGTGTGCTGAGTGTAACCCTTTTTGCACTAGCAATTAATGGGATATCCTCAGCCATTCCCCAGGATGTTCTCTCAACATTATTTGTGGATGATCTCTCAATATCATTTGCTGGCACTAAAATGGCAATGGTTGAGAGAAAAATCCAACTCTCTATTGATAAAATTATCCAGTGGGCTGACATGAATGGATTTAAGTTCTCGACAAGTAAAACTACCATTGTCCATTTTTGTCGTATCCGGGGAGTACATCCAGACCCGGATATATACATTAAAAGTCAACGGATACCATGTGCAAGAGAAGCTAAATTTTTAGGTTTGATATTTGATTGTAAACTTACATGGGTTTCTCACTTAAAAGCATTAAAAGCTAAATGTGTTGAAGCTCTGAATATCTTAAAAGTATTATCCCATACATCATGGGGGGCAGACCGCAGTACTATTTTAAAATTATACAAGGCCTTGATTTTTTCCAAAATTAGTTATGGTTGTGAGGTATATTCTTCAGCCACCTCAAGCCGGTTAAAAATATTAGACTCGATACATCATGCAGGTATTAGATTGTCTACTGGAGCTTTTAAAACCTCGCCTATCCCAAGTCTCCTTGTTGATGCTGGAGAGTTACCTCTAGACCTTTACCGAATGTCTTCCATTCTTCGGTATTGGTTTAGATTGCAAAGACTCCCTAACTCTCTAGCCTTTCAGACTGCAAGCCTTGTAAGACACGCATCATACTTTGAGTTGCACCCAAAATCTCCTCAACCCTATGGCTTTCGGGTGAAACGATTATTAAATAGTCTGGATATAATTAGAAATAAGGTACTTCCATTCAAGGTATCATCAACGCCTCCATGGAAGTTACCAGAGATATCTTTTTGTAAATATTTTA
>NC_090725.1:306139630-306162335 GCF_036898095.1 Palaemon carinicauda | reverse complement strand
GAAAAGAGTTTACCTGACTGTCTGTTTCTCTGTCCATTGTATCTGTCACACATAGCTATAGTCCATTTCTTTTAGCGATGCATATTTGCACCGACTCGCGGCGGTGCCCTTTTAGCTCGGAAAAGTTTCCTGATCGCTGATTGGTTAGAATTATCTTGTCCAACCAATCAGCGATCCGGAAACTTTTCCGAGCTAAAAGGGCACCGCCGCGAGTCGGTATCTAACCAATCAGCGATCCGGAAACATTTCCGAGCTAAAAGGGCACCGCCGCGAGTCGGTGCGAATATGCATCGCTAAAAGAAATGGACTATAGTCTTCGCTACTCCTGTTACGTGAAAGGGTACTACTAAACAGCCTGTCTATCTAGCCAACATTTTTAAGGTATCCGGCATCAGTCTCAATATCATCTGAAGAGATGCCCACCAGAACGTCAGCCGGGCAAACTCAACCCCAGCAGTAATGGTGAAGATGGAGTTGTAATGATATCGTAACTGTGATAAATCTACCAAACACCCTCGATGGCGACTGACCGATCCCAGCCTGAGACCTTGAGGTTGGGATCGATCTGTCGCCATGCGAATGCAAGGCGAACGCTTTGCTACCATTCTAGCCTTGAGGTTTTTTTTTTGGTAGATTTATCTTAGTTAGCATATTCTTGCAACTCCATCTTCACCATTAAAGGTATTCTAGTTGATATTGGTACGGAAATAGAACATTGTGTATCTTTATGATTGATAGAAGATCGTTAGTATGTTTGTTCCACAGTGTGTCTCTTTCACTTAATTGTTTATTGTAACCTAAATAATTTATGAGATTAGGATAAAATTGAATACAATTTAAAGGTTTAAAGGCCGCTCAGGAATTGCAGAGGCAAGGGACAGTGACATTACCCCATCAAGCAGGACAAGGCCCTAGAGACTGACCATATTACGTATGATCAGCGCCCAAGCCCCCTCTCCACCTAAGCTAGGACCAAGGAGGGCCAGACAATGGCTGCTGATGACTCAGCAGATAGACCTATAGGCTCCCCCAAACCCTCCATCCTTAGCTCACAAGGATGGTAAGGTTGCAGTGATCAAAGGAATTAACGAGTTTGAGCGGGACTCGAACCCCAGTCTGGCGTTCACCATTCAGGGACATTACCGCATCGGCCACCACAACCCTTAGAGTATGAAGAGTTATGAAGACAGGGTAGGGTAGACGAGACATAAGCAGGATGAACAGAATTGCGAACACTTGGGCTTCTAAAAGAACACGTCTTGATAGTATAGCGAGACATCTTTCAAGGGGAATCTTCATCAAGAGAAATTTTATACTAAAAGAATTATTAGAACATTGAACCTGAAAGTACAAACCTAGACTTGTCTAAACTTATCCTATTTTGACCTATCTAATCCTAGCTAATTATTATCCGTCTTCTCTCAATGAGCTTATCTCACTTCTTTACTTCTTTACTTTACTTGTTTTTATTTATTATATTTATAAGGATATTCTAGAATCTTTCCTTTCAGATGAAGTTATCTTCTATTTTAACTTTTTCTTTAACATCGCAATTGCCAGAAATACCTGAAGTCACTCTTCTCACCACCATCTTGTACAATATCAGTGTTTTTTTTTTTTTTTTTTTTTTTTTTTTTTTTTTTTTTTTTTTTTTACCACCTCATAATCTAACGAACTCTTACTGTATTCTCTTTTTAATATCGGTTTTTTTTTTTCTTTTTTTTTTTACCACCTCATAATCTAACGAACTCTTTCCAAAAATTTGCATAGAAATACTGTAAAATAATTATGAGTATTCAAACAAATCGGTTCTCACCAGCTACCCGTTGAGATACTACCGCTTTTTCTCTTGCTTGAGGGTACATTCAGGCACACTAATCTATCTACAGTCCATTTCTTTTATCGAAGCAGATTTGCACTGACTCGCAGGGGTGCCCTTTTAGCTCGGAAAAGTTTCCTGATCGCTGATTGGTTAGAATTATCTCGTCCAACCAATCAGCGATCAGGAAACTTTTCCGAGCTAAAAGGGCACCGCTGCGAGTCGGTACAAATCTGCATCGCTAAAAGAAATAGACTATAGTTCCTCTTCCTCTTGTTTTGTTAAAGCTTTTATAGTTTATATAGGAAATAGTTGCTTAGTTGTTGTTGCTGTTCTTAAGATATTTTATTTTTCCTTGTTTCCTTCCCTCACTGGGTTATTTTCCCTGTTGGCGCCCTTGGGCTTATAGCATCATGCTTTTCCAACTAGGGTTATAGCTTGGCATGTAATAATAATAATAATAATAATAATAATAATAATAATATATTTTTTGTCACATTCTACCATTACAGTTAGCAAAAAGTAGCCAACAGAAACATTCTACATCATATATAGTCTCTCTCTCTCTCTCTCTCTCTCTCTCTCTCTCTCTCTCTCTCTCTCTCTCTCATCTGGAAACAACCAGCATAACCCTGCTAACTTGACCTACATCTATCTCTCTACCAAACCACTTGTCTCTGAATAAAGGACCTACCAGCTATATTCGTCTCCTTGAACATTATTACTATCTGACATTCCTACTCTACCTTATTACTATTACTATTACTACTATTACTACTAGCTAAGCTACAACCCTAGTTGGAAGAACAAGATGCTATAAGCCCAGAGGCTCCAACGGGGAAAAATAGCCCAGTGAGGAGAGGAAATGAGGAAAAAAATAAACGATGCAAGAAGCAATGAAAAATCAAAACAAAATATTTTAAAAATAGCAACATCAAAAGCGATATTTGATATATAAACTATAAAAGGACTTATGTCAGCCTGTTCAACATAAAAATATTTGCTGCGAGTTTGAACTTTTGAAGATCTACTGATTTAACGACCCGATTAGTAATATCATTCTACAACCTGGTCACAGCTGGAATAAAATTTCTAGAATACTGTGTAGTATTGAGCCTCGTGATGGAGAAGGCGTTACTATTAGAATTAACTGCATGCCTAGTATTACGAACAGGATGGAACTGTCCGGGAAGATCTAAATGTAAAAGATGGCCAGAATTAATATAAATATGACCTCATTTCAGCGGTGGTTTTGGTTTAAAGGTCGCTCATGAGTGGCCGAGGCAAGGGACAGTGACAATGCCATACCAGGAGAATGCCCTAGAAACTGACATATATACATATGGTCAGCGTCCAAGCCCCCCCCCCCACCCCTCCCCCCAAGATAGGCCCAGGGAGGGCAAGGCATTGGCTGCTGGTGACTCAGCAGGTGTACTTATAGGCTCCCCCAAACCCCCAATCCTTAGCTCACAAGGATGATGAAGTTGCAGACACTACTAAAAACTATCTGAATTGGACGTGTTACGAGGCAGGGACATTTCCAATAGGCTGCCACAACCTTGTATGAGGTTGCAAAACCTCATTCTTCAGTCCTTAAGTCATTTCTTATAATTGGCTTGAAATATAGTTTCATTTCCCTCATCTTCCGGGAGATAAGAGGGATTCCCCTAATGATAAGAAAAATACTCATCATTTGGAGTGCATCGCATAAAATGATCCTCAACCATCCATTTGGGTCCTTGGAAAGTAGCATATCAATATAGTAAATCATTTTATCTGTTTAGAATAACAATGTCTTTCCAATAATGCTTAGTATGGGCTCATTAATATCATAGTCATTGGTGCAACATACGGTAGTGGGATAGACTCCAGGAAGTATTTCATTTTGTCATTTTTATTATTATTATTATTATTATTATTATTATTATTACTAGCTAAGCTACAACTTTAGTTTTAAAAGCAGGGTAATATAAGCCTTAAAGGGTTCCAACAGGAAAAAATACCTCAGTGAGGAAAGGAAATAAGAAAACAGGTAGAATAGTGTACAAGAGCGTACCCTCAAGCAATAGAACACAATCCCAAGACTGTGTAAGGCCCTGGTATAGAGGTTAACTTCATTCCCCTTCTACTTTCTGGTTTTAATTCATCAAAGTTACCTGATTACCAAGTACAGCATCATATTCACTGCTTGGGTTTACATATGTACAATGAATTTTAAGATGTGTAAAAATCCAGTCCTCGGTTAAGAGTCAACTTGCGGCCTTTAGCATTTGAGCTGAGTGCTCTAACTTCTAGACTAGGGGAGTCCTAACCTTTTTGTTCTTCTGTACCTCTTGGGTATATTTGTAAATTCCTGTGTACCCCTTAAATTGAAGATGAAGAGCAACAATGAAATTGATATTATGATAGGATTATATTCAATCTCAATGTAGATTACATCATATATTGCGCAGTACAGGCTATTTTATCAGATCCAGTGTACCCCCTGAAGAGTAAAAATGTACACGGGGGTTACATGTACCCCGAGTTGAAAACCCCTGCTTTAGACTCTAAAGGGACACCTAGACACATACAAAGGCTTGCACAAGTCAGAAGATTGGGGCGTAAGTTGAGTTTATCTTTTGAAAAGCCAATAAACCCAAATCTGATTTCATTTGATATCAGATGCAGGAAGGAAATTAAATTTTTGGATGTAGATGGGACACCTAGACACCTACAAAGGCTTGCCCAAGTCAGGAGATTGGGGGTTAAGCTGAGTTTACCTTTTGAAAAACCAATAAACCCAAATCTGATTTCAGGGATACCAGATGCAGGAAAGAAATGTAAGTCTTAGATCTAGATGACAAAGGAACAGTTACCGAGAGAGAGTACAGAAGGAAGAGATGGTCTCATAAGTGTTATGAGGCCGTCGGATAATAGGAGGAAACCTGCCACTGAGGTCATTAGACTAGTCATTAAAAACTGAAGCACGTACTTGAGAGAGGAAAAAATGCTATCTTAGTTATCAATATCTAATGATTAAATACAAACATACACACACACACACACACACACACACACATTATATATATATATATATATATATATATAACACACCTTAATGTGGTGAAAGGATTTGTGTATTGCCATGATCAGCAAAGCTGTACTAGTCAGGGCCACTCATACTAGGTTAGTTTGCTGTGTGCGATCAGACAAAAGTCTCCCACCATCACCAATCCGCACTGGCCAGCATGGTGATGAAAACTGGCCAAAGCCCAGACATGATTAAGGACATGCCTGAGGCCTTGATTCTGCAGTGGACTAGAAACTGCAACATTTTTTGTTCTTATATGTATATTTATATATACATATATACAGTATATGTTTGTGTATGTCTGTATAAGTATATAAATGGATAAGCACGACAACTCGTGTACGTTTCTGTGTCCACATACCATCTGCTAGTATCCTTTTTACCTTAAGGACCGTATCCTACCCCAATCCCAAACATGTTTTTTAGAAAACACAGCCCCCATAATTTAGATATGAAGTAATCTTTGGTCCCATAGCAAATTATATAGATAACGTTAGACGTGGCCTTAAGGGTCATTTTAGAGGGGGGAGCAGGATGGGGATTAACCCCCCCCCCACCTTTACCATATCCTTTTAATGGGCTTCATGGTCGGGAGAGTGAATTCCCTTGTTAATGTAAAAGGGGGGAGGGGGTTTAGTCATAACCTGTTTGTAATAGCGTTCTGTTATCACAAGTGTCCCACTTCCATTTGCCTCCTATTAAATGAAACATCTCTCTCTCTCTCTCTCTCTCTCTCTCTCTCTCTCTCTCTCACAAAGCTTGAGAAATTCAAATTTTCTCTCGCTCGTTCTTATACTTGAGAAATTTAAATCTCTCTCTCTCTCTCTCTCTCTCTCTCTCTCACACACACACACACAAAGCTTCAGAAATTCAAATTTTCTCTCGCTTGTTCTTATACTTGAGAAATTTAAATTCTCTCTCTCTCTCTCTCTCTCTCTCTCTCTCTCTCTCACACACAAAGCTTGAGAAATTCAAATTTTCTCTCGCTCGTTCTTATACTTGAGAAATTTAAATATCTCTCTCTCTCTCTCTCTCTCTCTCTCTCTCTCTCTCTCTCTCTCTCATTATTGTCAGTTTATGTAATTTACTTAATTCGTAAATATATATTTTTTTCGCCAACTCCTTCCATTTATCGGATTCAAGTGTATGAGGTCAACAGGAAAAACCGAACTCATATGAGTTTCCAGTCAATCTAAAAAAAGAAAAAAATCTGTATATAGGCCTACTCTCTTCTTTTGTCCTCGTTCCCAACCTAAGATAATGTTTAGCTACGTCAATATTCCATAGACATTACTTCACGGTAATAGTGTAGCTTACACTGTTAAAAAATTTGCATAAAAAAACGGTAAATGCCTGGCAACATTTATTCCTTGATTTTTACAATTTTATAAACGTAAAGGAGTGATATTACGGTCACGAACCAGTAAAAAATAATAACAAAGTAAGGTAAAATTACGGTCGCCTGTATTTTACTGAAATACGGCAGAAAACAGTATATTTTTTCGAAACTTAAAACTGGTTAGGTATATGATGGTGGCTCGTTGGTAACGTCCTTGCCGGGTGATCGCCAGACTGGGGTCGAGTCCTAATCAAATTCGTTAGTTCCAGTGGTCGCTGCAACCTCACCATCTTTATGAGCTAAGGATGGGGGTTTGGGGAAACCTATAGGTCTACCTGCTGAGTCATCAGCAGCCATTACCTGCCCCCCCCCCCCCTGGTCCTAGTTTGGGTGGAGAGGGGCCTTGGGCGCTGATCATATGTATATATGGTCAGTCCCTAGGGCAATGTTACTGTCCCTTACCTCTGTTATTCATGAGCGGGCTTTAAAACCTTTCAACTGGGTTTGTCAATGTAATCTAATTTTCTTTAAACTGTCATTTAGCTAAATTTCAAGGTGAAGATGGCGTCAATGACCTTCGATGTCAGGATGCCAGAAAAACTCAAAGATCAATCAATCAATCAAAGTGAAGATGGGCGTATTTCTGCTTTAGTAAAACCCTATCTGGTTTCTACATACATACGAACGGATAAACCAAGTTCTCTAGATTTTCTACTTTCGTGTACTGTAGTTGACTATCACTAACGGTCTAGAAATTACTCTCTTGACTGTGCACTAACCTTACTCAACTAAAAAGCACGGGAGATTACGTTCGAGTCCCACATAAAGGTTTTAAAGGTTTAAAGAACACTCATGAATGGCAGAGGCAAGGGACAGTGACATTGCCCTATAGGTAGTAGGTTGGCCAGGGCACCACCCACCCGTTGAGATACTACATCTAGAGAGTTAAGGCATCTTTTGACTGGCCAGACAGTACTACATTAGATCCTTCTCTTTGGTTACGGTTCATTTTCCATTTGCCTACACATGGCCTATTCTGTACATATTCTCCTCTGTCCTCATACACCTGACAACACTGAGATTACCAAACAATTTTTCCTCACCCAAGCGGTTACTGTACTGCAATTGTTCAGTGACCACTTTCCTCTTGGTAAGGGTAGAAGGGACTCTTTAGCTATGGTAAGCAGCTCTTCTAGGAGAAGGACACTCCAAAATCATACTATTGTTCTCTAGTCTTGGGTAGTGCCATAGCCTCTGTACCATGGTCTTCCACTGTCTTGGGTTAGAGTTCTCTTGCTTGAGGGTATACTCGGGCATACTATTCTATCTAATTTCTCTTCCTCTTGTTTTGTTAAAGTTTATATACTTTATATAGGAGATATTTATTTTAATAATGTTACTCTTCTTAAAATATTTTATTTTTCCCATTTTCCTTTCCTCACTTGGCTATTTTCCCCGTTGGAGCCCCTGGGCTTATAGCATCTTGCTTTTCAAACTACTGTTGTAGCTTAGCAAGTAATAATAATAATAATAATATAATAATAATAATAATAATAATAATGATAATCAAGCAGGATAATGCTCTAGAGACTGACCATATATACAAATGATCAGTGCCCAAGCCCGCTCTCCACCCAAGCTAGTACCAAGGAGGGCAGGCAATGGCTGCTGATGACTCAGCATATAGATCTGTAGGCTCTCCCTCCCTCCACCCCTAGCTTACAAGGGTGGTGAGGTTTCAGCGAACAAAGGAATTAACGAGTTTGAGCGGGACTCGAACCCCATCTGGCAATCACCAGTCAGTGACGTTACCACATCTACCACCACAAAGAACATTTCTTCATTCATTTCCTGTTCTTGAGAGAAGTTGGAGAATTCTGTTTACTTTTTTTTTAAGTAGTAGTAGTAGTAGTAGTAGTAGTTTGAGAGTTAATGTGAATAACGGGTGAGTGTAAACCAAAGCTAAACGCTGGGAGAGCGAGTGGTGCTGTGGTATATATTTTTTTCATATGTTTTTATATTTTATTCGCAATTATCAGCCCGTGATTTTAATTAAGACTAAAAATTGGTTTACCAGTAATGAGAAGCGTTTCTTTTGTTTTTTTGGTATTATACATTTCTTGCACTTTCTATATAATTTTCTAATGAATTATGTTATTCATTAGATTACGAGTGGTAATGGACAATTTCTTGGTCTAAGAGGACTCTAAAGGTCTATCCGCTGAGTCATCAACAGCCATTGCCTTGCCCTCACTGGTCCTAGCTTGGGTGGAGAGTGGCTTGGGTGCTGATCATATTTATATATGGTCAGTCTCTAGAGCTTGCTAGGGCAATGTCACTGTTGCCTTTGCCATTCACGAGCGGCCTTTAAACCTTTTAACCCTTAAACTTTGTGTATTAGCAGTGTTAATTTTTAGATTTCCATTAACAAGTGAAAAAGGATGTAAGGTATATAGGTCAGTAAAGGTGTGGGAAATAAATTTGTTTGGTTATATACTTTTATAAGAGCCATTTTTCTCATATTTTTTTAATGTATTTAAATGGTACAGTATTTCCGACATAGGTAAACTACTTTGCAAAATCTTTTAATGTGAGAAAATACTGCTAACAGAATGGACAGCGAGAAAGTGATTAAGTATTTCTACTTATTTAAGTTTTAGCATAGATCTAATGTAATGCAAAAATGTCTTAAGTATTTAAAAATCCTTATTGATTTCTTCAGTTGTTTTGTTTGACATTTTTTTTCAAAAAATCCTCAGATTCTGTTGGTCATTTCTCTCTAATCTTTATTGTTATTTTCTCTCCATTGTTTGAATTAAAAAAACAATCTTTTAATACTGTCATGACTCTTTGATTGAATGCTTATTGTAAGTCAGAAGATAGATAATTCCTCTGTAAATATTCCTTCAACTGAAAGTAGAGTTCTTTTGCTTGAGGGTACACTCGGGTACACTATCGTATCTGATTTCTCTTCCTCTCATGTTTTTAGAGTTTTTGTAGTTTATATATATAAAAGATTATTTTAACGTTGTTACTGTTCTTAAAATATTTTGATTGTTTATTACTTTTCTTGTAGTTTATTTCCTTGTTTCCTTTTCTCACTGGACTTTTTTTCCCTGTTGGACCCTTGGGCTTATAGCTTACCTGCTTTTCCAACTAGAGTTGAGGCTTCGCTAATAATAATAATAATAATAATAATAATAATAATAATAATAATAATAATAATAATAAATGAGAATCTCAGAGATGATGTAGGGCAAGAAGCGATTAAATATAACTGCGTTAAAAATTTTTAAATATGCGGAACAAAACTATCTTTTTGGTTATGTGAGAAAGATAGAATACATTTGAAAAGAAACGGCATGAAATAAAAAAAAAAATAGCGGCTAAGTCCTTTCACTTTTCAGTGTAATTTTATAAGCCCTCTTCCAGAAACTTTAGACACATAAGTCCATTACTTATAGGAATGTTTAATAGTTTTTTTTTTTTTTTTTTTTTTTTTTTTTTTTTTTTGTGAATATCATATGATTAGAATTTCCTTATAAATTAAAATTACCGTTGTCACAATGGATTAAATTGCCGAAAGAAATTTCATTTTTGAGTACGAATTACATTTTTTTCAATTGAGAGAATTTCAGATGAAATTTTCAAATATATCTTTCCAATCGAAAAACAGATTGGAGCAAAGGATGTTTTTCTATTGGGAATACTGGAGTAACATTTTATTCCCCACCATTATCCTTACATTAAAGGGTCGGTTGCCTGATGCACCCTCTCCAATGCTTTCTATCAAAAACGTCCTCTTCCACCACACCTCTTCTCTCAATATCATCCTTCACCTTATCTCACCATCTAATTCTCTATTTTCCTCTTGATCTTCTCCCCCGCTAACAGGTTCCTCCCAAGCCTTCATCACTCCCTCCTCACCATCCATACTCAACACATGGCCACACCATCTCAGTCTTGACACTCTTATCGTCTCTGTAATCTTTACTACACCTGCCAATGTTCTTATTTCATCATTTTCCAATCTTTCAATCAGTGATATTCCCATAATCCACCGCAGTATTCTCATCTATGTTCTCTCTAGCTTTGCTTCCTCTTTTTAAGAATACTGGAATGTGATTCGTATTAAAAGTTTTAGTTAAACAAAGTATTCTATATAATTTCGTAATTAGGCCTTATAACATTTTCTGACACTTACATCGGTGATTCATTGCATTTCAATCAACGTTTATTTCGCACTTTTGTAATCAGAAATTTTATTTGCATAGTCATTCAAGAACTTACCAAAAATTAAGTTGCCTGAGGCAATGGAACGTACAATTTGTGGAAATTTCAACCGTAAACTTTATTAATCTGTTTACAGTAGAGTCCATATCTGAGAAACAAATCTCTCTCTCTCTCTCTCTCTCTCTCTCTCTCTCTCTCTCTCTCTCAAACAAACAAACAAACTTGAGCAACTGAAATACTCCCACACAGAACTTGAGAAACTGAAACTCTCTCTCTCTCTCTCTCTCTCTCTCTCTCTCTCTCTCTCATTTAATTTCCCTGAACGAAAACTTTAAACAAACAATCATACACACACACACACACCAAGAGAAATACTGTCTTCCACGCAGAACTAGAGAAACTCTCTCTCTCTCTCTCTCTCTCTCTCTCTCTCTCTCTCAAACAAACAAACAAACTTGAGCAACTGAAATACTCCCACACAGAACTTGAGAAACTGAAACTCTCTCTCTCTCTCTCTCTCTCTCTCTCTCTCTCTCTCAAACAAACAAACAAACTTGAGCAACTGAAATACTCCCACACAGAACTTGAGAAACTGAAACTCTCTCTCTCTCTCTCTCTCTCTCTCTCTCTCTCTCTCTCTCATTTAATTTCCCTGAACGAAAACTTTAAACAAACAATCATACACACACACACACACCAAGAGAAATACTGTCTTCCACGCAGAACTAGAGAAACTCTCTCTCTCTCTCTCTCTCTCTCTCTCTCTCTCTCTCATCCAAAACTTAAGAAACTATTTTATCTTTCTCTTACACATACAACACCTTTCAGGCAAAATCCATCTAACTTACCCTTGACACATGCAACATCCAAAAAATAGATACCGTACACATCTCTCTCTCTCTCTCTCTCTCTCTCTCTCTCTCTCTCTCTCTCACAAACTTCAACTGAAATACTCTCTCACACAGAACTTGTGAAACCGAATCTCTCTCTCTCTCTCTCTCTCTCTCTCTCTCTCTCACAAACTTCCACTGAAATACTCTCTCTCACACAGAACTTGTGAAACCGAATCTCTTTCTGTCTCTCGCTCTCACAAACTTCTACTGAAATACTCTCTCTCACACACAACTTGTGAAACCGAATCTCTCTCTCTCTCTCTCTCTCTCTCTCTCTCTCTCTCTCCACAAACTTCAACTGAAATACTCTCTCTCTCACACAGAGCTTGTGAAACTGAATTTCTCTCTCTCTCCCACAAACTTCAACTGAAATACTCTCTCTCTCACACAGCTTGTGAAACCGAATCTCTCTCTCTCTCTCTCTCTCTCTCTCTCTCTCTCTCTCTCTCTGACCAATGACAACTCCCCTACGGCTTAGAGCCGTAGGAGAATGTATAACCACATCTCAGCTGACGTGAAAAAAGAAGGGGAAAGTTGTAGAAGTTGTTACTGACCAACAGAAGTTCTTCTCATTGCTACTAAAACATAATGTAAGGGAAACCGCTGGTTGGATGTTTGTTTTTATGTAGCTTGAGGGTACACTCGGGCACACTGTTCTATCTTGTTTCTTTTCCTCTTGTTTTATTAATTTTTTAGTTTATATATGGAAGATCTGTTTTGATGTTACTGTTCCTAAAATATTTTGTTTTGTTCATTATTTCTCTTGTAGTGTTTATTCCCTCATATCCCTTCCTCACTGGGCTATTTTTCCCTGGTGGGGGCCTTGTGCTTATAGCATAATGCTTTTCCAACGAGAGTTGTAGCTTGGCTACTTAGAACAACAACAACAACAATAATAATAATAATGATAATAATAGTAATAATAATATTATTAATAATAATAATAATAATAATAATTATTATTATTATTATTATTATTATTATTATTATTATTATTATTATTATTGGGTTTAGCAGGGGGGGGGGGTGGAATTCTTAGCGTACTTAATAAACCTCTTGAATGAAAGAAGTTATTAGTCTATTACTCTTTGTAGGGGAAACCTACAGTAACCACAAATATATATCAGCCAAACACCTGTTACAGTTTCTTTTTATTTTCTTCTATCTTTTTCTATTGTCTGAGCCCCTCATCAGGTAAGTGGGAGCATAAGTTTAATTAAACTGTTGTTTCTGTACTCATTTCCCTCTGTACTGTTAGTTACGTAGATTTCCACAGTATGCAATATGTGTAGTCATAATACTATAGATTTGGTGTATTTAGAAAACATATATTTCGAAAACAAATGTTACGTAAGATTATAAATAGCGAAGGCTTCCAATGTCTTGGGGATACACTCAGCCACACTTTTCTATTATTTTTCTACTTCTGTTTTTTTATGTTTTTATAGTTTATATATAAACTATCTAATTTGATATTGTTACTGTTATTAAAATATTTTATTTTGATTGTTCATTACTTTTCTTGTAGTTCTTTTATTTCCTTGTTTCCTTTCCTCACTGGGCTATTTTCCCCTGTTGGCTTATAGCATCTTGCTTTGTAGTTCATTCAGTTCCTTGTTTCCTTTCCTCACTGGGCTATTTTCCCCTGTTGGCTTATAGCATCTTGCTTGTGCGAATAGGGTAATAGCTTAGCTTGTGATGATAATAATAATTATTAAGATTAATGAAAGGATTAGGAAACGTATAGCTAAAGGTGTTTTTCAAAATTAAGAAATTTTCTATAAAGATATTCAACACAATGCCATTTGTAAACATTGTAACTGTACAGTGACTCTTCTACATAATACTAAATTCGCCGCAGAGACTCCGGGCGAAATAAGTCCCGCCCTTTGATGAGATCTTAGCCAATCATGTCGTCTCCCGCAGTCACAACACATTTTAAGTTACTATAGTGTGAAATTTGTAAGAGGATTTATTGTGACCGCTGCTAAAGCGAGAGACAACGTGTTTGGCTATGACGTCGTCAGGGGGTAGGAGCTTATTTTGCCCGGAATCTTTGCTGCAACTTTAGCATCATTGATACTGAGCCAAATTATTATCATTATTATTATTATTATTATTATTATTATTATTATTATTAGCCAAGCTACAACCCTAGTTGGAAAAGCAAGATGCTATAAGCCCAAGGGCTCCAATAGGGAAAAATAGCCCAGTGAGGAAAGGAAATAAGGAAATAATTAAATGATGAGAATAAATTAACAATAACTCATTCTAAAAACAGTAACAACGTCAAAACAGATATGTCCTATACAAACTATTAACAACGTCAAAAACAGATATGTCACATATAAACTATTAAAAGACTCATGTCAGCCTGGTCAACATAAAAACATTAAATGATCAGATGGGAGACTGATGTGGTCAGAATTTTCATATTTCCTGATGGAATAAGAGAAGTTACATGATTGTTGTAACAACCGTAACCAACACCAGTGTGTAAGCTCTAAACTGTATTGTATTCCATCATATTCGTACAGTATTTTTATGTGCAGGGAAGAATAGACAGTTTTATTTCAGTTTATTTATTTTTTAGTTCGTGAATAAGTGGTGGTACACTCGGGCACACTATTCTGTTTTCTTATTTCCTTTCCTCACTGATATATTTCCTTTGTGGGAGCCCTTGGGCTTATAGCATCCTGCATTTTCAACTATGGTTGTAGAAGAGCTAGTAATGATAATAATAATCGTACAGTATTCTTATGTGTAGGAAAGAGTTGGCAGTTCCATTTAAGTTTATTTGATTTTAGTACATAAATAGATGGTGAATATATGCCCATCCTTAGTATAGCAGTAATTATGAAAATTTTGTCTTTTGCAATCTCCAAGTTTAGTGACCATGTCATTCGTTAAGATGAACATAGTTATATAACCTTATCCTAATTTCCTTTGGTATCGATATATAAAAGGAGATGAGTTGACAGTCTGAATCAAGTTTTTAAAAGGGAATTACTAAGATATATCAGTTTTTGTGGTGGGCTATTTGGTAACGTCCCTGACTGGTGATCGAGTCCCGCTCAAACTCGTTTGTTCCTTTGGTCGCTCCAACCTCGCCATCCTTTTGAGCTAAGGATGGGGTGTTTGGGGGAGCCTATAGGTCTACCTGCTGAGTCATCAGCAGCCATTGCCTAGTCCTCCCTGATCCTAGCTTGGATGGAAAGGGGTCTTGGGTGCTGATCGTTTGTATATATGCTCAGTCTCTAAGGCATTGTCCTGCTTGCTAGGGTAATGTCACTATCCCTTGCCTCAGCTATTCATGAGCGGTCTTTAAACTTTTAAACAAATACCAGAGTCAACACAGATACTAAATTAACTCTAACAAGTCTAGGCGAAGCTATGGAAGTGAGTACAAGAGGTGAACCATACAATTTAACAGTTGGAGGAAGAAAGGGGCTATGACTAATAACACGTGTCTCTCAGAGACCACCCTCTCCAAAGAAAGTGACTGACAAGTACACATGCATAAATAAATTGGAATATGGTCAGTTTTGTATGCATAGTGTAGAGTTCAGAAAACACTATATGTACAGAGAACTCTTATAGTAATCAGTACACAAAAACCCTATAACATACTACACCATCAATGACGTCGCTATGGGGTGGTGGATGCCAGTTTTAATTCCTCATTGAGAAACGAACGGATATAGTTGAAGATTTTTTTACACAAATGACATGTTCGTTCATGATTTTTTATCAAACTTAATTTGATCAACTTATTCATAAGTGATTGAAACTATAGTTACAGTCTTGAATAAGTGCAGTGCAATTCGTTACTGCTGATTAGAGTTGATTTCTGAGGCGAGGAGAAGAAGACAAGAGATTAGGATAGGTTGAAATTTAAAAGTTTAAAGGCCACTCATGAATGGCAGAGGCAAGGGAAGGTGACATTGCCTCATCAAGCAGGACAATGCCCTTGATACTGACCATATACGTATGATCAGCGCCCAAGCCGTCTCTCCACCCAAGCTAGGACCAGGGAGGGCCAGGCAAAGGCTGCTGATAACTCAGCAGATAGACCTATTAGCTCTCCCAAACCCTCCATCCTTAGCTCACAAGGATGGTGAGGTTGCAGCGAACAAAGTAACTAACGAGTTTGAGTGTGACTCGCTCCCCAGGCTGGCAATCAACAGTCAGGGACGTTACCACATAGGCCACCACAAATAAATTCTATAAAAAAACTCATTTAAATTTATGGAAGGGATTTTAGAGTGTTATAATTCTAGGAAAGGCAAACTGGTTTCGAGAAATAAGTTGCCGTGGCGTAGGTTTGCACACTCTAAGTTTTTTTCTAGCTCTATTTTATAATTGTTTTCCAATTGTTGAATCACTTGACTTATTTTTTATGCATTTAGAATAAGTAAAATATAGTTAAACTTTCGTTTTACTGATGAATTTTCCTTTTGCCTTTTTTAAGAGATAGAAATTCAATTGATAGGCGATAAATTCTCGTATGAAATAAGTTAACACCTTTTTAATTAGCGCGCTTTTCTTTGATCCTTAATTAGCACACTATTCTTTTGTCGCGAATTTTGCACTGTTTGCAAGAACTGGACCTGAGTGAAAGTAATGTCACCTTGATCCGCTGCCTTTTCGATCTTGGGAAAAGTAAATAGTCTCTCTCTCTCTCTCTCTCTCTCTCTCTCTCTCTCTCTCTCTCTCTCTCTCTCTCTCATCTTGCTTTTCCAACTGGGTTTGTAGCCTGGCTTGTAATAATGATAGTACTTGATAATAATAATGATGATTATAATAATAATAATAATAATAATAATAATAATAATAATCATAATAATAATAATAATAATTATTATTATTATTATTATTATTATAATAACAATAATGATAATAAATTATATTTTTTTCTTATTGATTTCATCTCTTTCTCTCCCTCAGAGTCAGTTCTTTATTTCCTTTATCAAGAAATTTGTTTTGATTTGTTTGTCTCTTTAAATTATTATTATTATTATTATTATTAGTAGTAGTAGTAGTAGTAGTAGTAGTAGTAGTGGTAGTAGTAGTAGCTAAGCTACAGTCCTATTTGGAAAAGCAGGATGCTATAAACCCAAGACGTCCAACAAGGAAAATATCCCAATGATGAAACGAAATAAGCAAACACAGAATAGTTTGCCCGATTGTAGCCTCGAGCAAGATAACTTTAACAAAATAGTGTGCCCGAGTGTAGCCTCAAGCAAGATAACTCTAGCTGAATAGTGTGCCTGAGTGTAGCAAGCAAGAGAACTCTAACAGAATAGTGTGCCCTAGTGTAGCCTCAAGCAAGAGAACTTTTACAGAATATTTTGCCCAAGTGTAGCCTCAAGCAAGAGATCTTTTAACAGAATAGTGTCCCCGAGTGTAGCCTTAAGCAAGAGAACTGTAACAGAATAGTGTGAGTGTAGCCTCGAGCAAGAGAAGTCTAACAGAATAGTGAGCCCGAGTGTAGCCCTAAGCAAGAGAACTCTAACAGAATAGTGTGCCCGAGTGTAGCCTCGAGCAAGAGAAATCTAACAGAATAGTGTGCCCGAGTGTAGCCTCAAGCAAGAGAACTTATGGTGACTTAGAAATAGATGGCTACAGTGTAATTAAAAGAACAAATTTGTTTGTGTGATGCTTAGATTAGTATGGGGTGACAGTCTATGATAAGGATTATTTAGTTGCAAAGAAAGGTCAATATTGGTGTAAGTTAGAGATGAAACATGGAAAATTGGAATGAAATTGTAATTAAGAATAATAAGTATGATAAGATGCAAGTGAGAAAACTATTTAGAGAGAAGAGATCAAGAAAAAGGGATGAATATATTAAGAAGCGGGATGAGGAAATAATTTATAGTAGACGAAAATAGAATATTGTAAAAGGTGCAGTTGTATTATAAAAGAGTAGAGCAAATGCTGGTGTACATGATGATGGATATAGGATAGTCAGGGATAAAAGGAAAGAGGATGAGAAGTTCAGTAACAAAATCTTTATGAATAGAAACTTCTCTTGCAAGAAAGTAAAATCAGAGTTACACGGATTTTGGATGTCTCAAGGACTTTTTAGTCCTTCCGTGATTTCATTTGAGAAAAAAAGGTTAATGAACAAATGAAATAAAAGATAGAAATACAGATATACTGACGCACGTAGCTGAAGTGGATAGAATATTTTTTTTTTCATGGTAATTTTATTCTTCTTTGAGTGTTTCAAACGTTAAAGGTGCATTTAGAGCAATGATCTGGTTGTAATTTAGTCTTCTGGAAGCGTTTTAAACGTTAAAGATGCATTTATAACAAGGATTTAAAGATTTGTTGAAGATAGGCAAACTGAATGTGGGAAGATTTGAAGAGCTCACAAGTGAGATGGCACAGTACAGTGATGAGCTTCATTGTTATGGCTTGGCAAGATTTCTAAGGTATGTTTGTATAAGTAAAAGCTTTCAAAGGGATGTTTGAGAGGAATGATTATTCTGTTTTAAGAAAAAGAAAGGAAAAAGGTGAAAGCGAATGCCAGATATGAGAACAGTCCAGTGTGGATTTAGTGATCAGGTTATTATGAAACTGTTATGTGGGAAGTTTGAAAGTGAAGGAAAAAATGTTGTTTAGGGTTGTGATGGCCTATTGGAAACGTCCTTGCCTGGTTATCTAAGTTGATATTGTTACTGTTCTTAAAATATTTGGTTTTGATTGTTTATTACTTCTCTTGTAGTTTATTTATTTCCTTATTTCCTTTCCTTCTGGGATATTTTTCCCTGTTGGAGCCCTTATGCTTATTCAGTTAGGTCTGTAGCTTAGATGATAGTAATAATAATAATAATAATAATAATAATAATAATAATAATAATAATAATAATAATAATAATAATAATGATAATTGATAAATAATAAATAATAGTTAATAATCAATAATAATAATTAATGATAATTAATAATAAATGATAATTAATAATAATAATAATAATAATAATAATAATAATAATAATAATAATAATAATAACAACTGTAAATACCAGTGAAAGAAATGAAAGAGGGGAATGCTGAGAGTAAATATGAGCAAGAGTAAGGTAATAGAGTAAGTAAATAATTTTATGTGGCTATGGATCGAAAATTGGATATGATTGATCCATATAACCATTTCGAAGTATATGATAGATGATAGAAAATAGAAGAGGGGAGTACCAGAATAGGTAAAGCAAGATGAGTAGCAGGATATATGTGGTGGCCTGTTGGTATCGTCCTTGCCTGGTGCTCGCCAGATGGGGTTCGAGCCCCGCTCAAACTTGTCACTATCCTTGTTAGCTAAGGATGGGGAGTTTGGAGGAGCCTATAAGTCTATCTGCCACGTCATCAGCAGCCATTGCCTGGCCCTCCTCGGTCCTAGCTTGGCTGGAGAGGTGGCTTGGCCGCTGATCATATGTAATATGGTCAATCTCTATGGCAGTGTCCTGCTTGATAGGGCAGTGTCACTGTCCCTTGCCTCTGCCATTCATGAGCAGTCTTTAGACCTTTAAACTATTCGAAATGACTTGATTTGTTTGTGAAACCCGAGGTAGGAATGTGAGATTGGATTGTTAGCCAACTGTCCCTTGGGGTAAAATGATTGAGAATCAAATAGTAAAGATTAAAGCTGTGGAGATGAATTGTCTGCTGAGTATATGTGGTATAAGAAGAGTTAATAGATATAAATGTAGAGGTTACCAAAGTTAAAGCTGAAAGAAGATATACTTTATCGAGGAGTGTATATTTTAAATTTATTATTATTATTATTATTATTATTATTATTATTATTATTATTATTATTACAAGCTAAGTTATAATCCTAATTTGAAAAGCAAGATGCTACAAGCCCGAAGGCTCCAACGGGGTAAAATAGCCCAGTGAGGAATGGAAACAAGAGAATAATTAAACTACAAGGAAAGAAGGAAAGTAATAAACAATTAAAATCAAATATTTTAAGAACAGTAACAACATTAATTTAGATCTTTAATATATAAACTATAAAAACTAAAAAACCAGAGGAAGGTAAATAAGATTGAACACCGTGCCCTAGCTAGTGTACCCTCAAGCAAGAGACACTAATCCCAGACAGTGGAAGGTCATGGTACAGAGGCTAAGGCACCACCCAGCGTGACCTATTGTACCCTCAAGCAAGAGAACTCTAACCCAAGACAGTGGAAGACCATGGTACACAGGCTATGGCACTACCCAAGACTAGAGAACAATGGTTAGATTTTGGAGTGTCCTTCTCCTAAAAGAGGTGCTTGCCATAGCTAAAGAGTCTCTTCTATCCTTACCAAGAGGAAAGTAGCCACTGAACAATTACAGTGCAGTAGTTAACCCCTTGGGCGAAAAAGAATTGTTTCGTAATCTCAGTGCTGTTAGGTAATAGCAGAGGAGTGGCCTAAGATGAGTGGGTAGACGTATGAAGGGCATAATTGGGATATTAACTGACATCCACCAACGTAAGAAAGTTGGTAAAACAACAATAAATGCGTACTGTTGTGTTCATAGGGGTCGATGACACCTGATGAGTATTTAAAGCACAGAGTTCATACGCAATATAACAGTTGAAGTGACGAACGTATATATTACTGTTGTTTTATTTTCTAAAAGCATCTTCTGTTAGGGGAAATAGCGGAATGGGGTGTGTATCTTTATTAAAGTAGCCACAGAAAATCTTTCAATGATATATATATATATATATATATATATATATATATATATATATATATATATATATATGTATATATATATATATATATATATATATATATATATATATATATATATGTGTGTGTGTGTGTGTGTGTGTTTGAAAGAGAATAAGCTGTTTATAATGGTTTAAATATTAAGAAGCTCTCATATATTATGGAAAAATAATAAATTAGTGTCAAAAACGTGTAATGTTATACTCCTATTCAGAGATGAGAGAAAAGATGATTAGACGAACTTTTTTCTATAATCAATAGAAAAACCGAAAGAACAATACCCTGAGACTTGTAAAACTTGAAAAAAAAAAATAGAAACTATAATATTTTCTAATCAGTGACCTAGAATAACATTCATGGTTTACGCACCTGAAACTTTGAAAGTATTTAAGTAGAATCCACCCATTTATAAAAAACCTCAAGGTCACTCGTCATTTATTGCCTGAATGCGCAAGGCCAGGCGAACGGGTCAATGACTTTTATTTGCAACTCGGTCTTCCTGACCCATATACCAAGTGGCGTGTTCCTCTTTTTTCATAGTTCCTACCACTCCTTCGCATATTGGAGACACCCCCCTCCCCCTTGTCATTTCCTGTTGAAATCACATCAAAGGCCTGGCTACATTCAGTATTGGTACATGGTACGAATTTTGCAAAAAAGAAAGTTCTTTTGGGTAAATTCGATATATGTGCAGGGTATTAATCTTGCCATGTCTGGGATGAGAGCACAAATCCCTGTCATTTCCTGTTGAAATCATATCAAATGCCTGGCTACAGTCAGCATTGGTACATGGTACTAATTTTGTAAAAAAGAAAGTTCTTTTGGGTATATTTGATTTATGTGCAGGGTATTAATCTTGCCATGTCTGGGAGGAGAGGAGCTATAAAGCAGGAACCGTTAGAGTGGTTAAGTATGTTGAAGACACATACGCACATACCTTTCATTTCCTGTTGAAATCACATTAAAGGCCTGGGTATATTAAGTGCTAGGGTATATTAAGAACTACAGAAAGTTCTTCGGGTAAATTCGATATATGCGCAGGGTATTAATCTTGCCATGTCTGGGAGGAGGAGAGCTGTTATAAGCAGGAACCGTTAGAGTGGTTAAGTTGACCCAGATCTTCGCCCCTTGGCACATTCTTGACGCTTTTGCTCACCTGGGAGACGCAAGTTGTTCAGCGAGGTCTGTTCGACACCTGGGTTTGTGTGAGTTGAAGATCGTCTTTGTCAATGAGTTCAGTCGTGAATTATATTATTATTATCATTATTATTATTATTATTAGTAGTAGTAGTAGTAGTAGTAGTAGTAGTAGTAGTAGTAGTAGAAGCTAAGCTTCAACCCTAGTTGGAAAAGCAAGATGCTATAAGCTCAAGGGCTCCAACAGGAAAAAATAACCTAGTGAAAAAAGGAAATAAGGAAATAAATAAACGATATGATAAGTAATGAACAATTAAAATAAGTTATCTTAAAAACAGTAACAACATCAAAACGGATATTTCATTTATAAACTATAAAAAGACTTATGTCAACCTGTTCAACATAAAAATATTTGTCTAAATGAATATATAACTAGGTTTAATTAATATGATTAATGACGTGGTTATATCTGTCTAGAAAATGGTCTGTTTTTTAGTCACTTGAAGGTGAAATAAACGAGATATAATTGATAAATAAGGTTACGTTTTCTTGAATAATTTGACTATTAATAAATAACTACGTTGAATTAACATCAACAATTATGCTGTTATTTACATCTATAGAAAAGTCAGTTTGTGTTTTCTCGATTCTACGAGCCAGTTAATTATTTAAAAATTTAATGTCATTATCTTATTTCTTGTCGTAAATTTTGTTAATTCCATTATTACAGCTGACTTTTTTTGCTTTACGTCTGTAGAGGTTATTTAAAATCCACAATTGAAATAACTTGTCTTCATTCGAAAGAGTTATGCTAAAAGATTAATTATTACGGTAATTAACGTATAATTAATATAATTTTACACAGATCATTACAAACACAACAGAAATTCTTTAGGTGCGGCACCAACTACTTGGCGACAACATTCCTTTTAACGCAAGAGGTGAATCACCGAACTTATCAAGGTGAAAGAAAAGAGGGAGATATTGTATTTAAACATGAGAAATTAAATATACATTTTAGATAAAGAAAGGAATAGAATCAGAAGCCACAGGGGGTTTAAAAGTATTGATTAGTGAGGGAGACACGTGAAAACACCAGAAGAATTGGTTATTTTAAATATTTTAATTTTTTAAATTGCTATTGAAAGCACGTGAAAGTGGCCGTCATGACCTATGTTTCTATAAACTTCCAGTTGATATAAGGAATAAAAAGCCATAAACGAATAAGGACAAAATTATTGTATAGCTTATTTGCAACAGTTCTAGTTTGTCTTTTATATACCATGTTTAATGCATCTTCAAAAATACTCCATCGACCCTCTGATAGGGGTTACTGCCTACAGTACACCCTATAATGTGCACTGTAGGCATTCGTGTTCCCCCAGTTGATCTAGAATGGCCCTTCCAGATTCCGGCCCTGGGTCATATGGCCTAGATTCATGAGTCTAGTAAACAAGTTAATTGCTTAGTGAACCCAAG
>NC_090725.1:305977130-306137130 GCF_036898095.1 Palaemon carinicauda | reverse complement strand
ATTTCCACCTTATATTCCACAGACATTTCAAGTCTCCTTCTAATCTTTTATGTCCTTCTTGTTACCTTTCTGGCTCACGTGTTCTTTGACTCTCCTCTTCTATCTAACCCTTGTCCGATATACTTATCTACAAACACTACATCAAATCTCCAACCCTTCACATAAATATCTTTCTATATTTTATTATCTATATCATACGTTCTCAACACCTATGTTTGCTCTATATCAATTTTATCATAAGCTTCATATATGTACATGTATGCCACATAAAACTTTTATCACTTCTGTTTTAAACTTCTTGTGTAATTGTTCTGTTCCTATCAGTCCTGTCACCTGTCTTACTTTCATAAAAGAATTTACCAATGATGCCATGTTACAACTGTAACTGAGATTGTTTCTGAACAAAAGGAGTGCAATGGTTGCTCGCACATTCTCCAGCTGATGAGTTATAGATAAACCTTTCTTTATTAGCCCCTTCAGACAGTCATTGAAGGTACCTCAGCAATGCATCGAACCTCTTCACATGCTACATTATTCATCTCCATCTTGCATACTTTTCATACTTCTAGTTACTGTGGCGGGGGTAAGTGAGGCATAAGTACAGTATATGACCAGCTCCCAAGCAACTGGCTTTGGCAACAACACTGGTATTTATAGGCTCCAAGGGGTCACATAAGGGTAACAATTACACCTGCACATTCAATGGCTTTTGGCAATAAGGTTGACGTTGGCATGAAAAAAAGACAATAATAATAATGGAAATGAAAATAGAGTTGAAATTAGAATGTTACATTCAATAGCTTTTGATGTTTAATTTGACTGGAGTCAGATGGCAGCAACTGCTTGCATGGCATAGAATAAAAGATAGATAGAGCATTTTTCTTTATGTGTATGTGTTGCATGCTGCACATTGCATTACATGGCTCCCCTGAAGAGGGCGACCTTCCCTAGAGGGTCATCTTGCAGGAGATAGACAATTTTTAGGTGGTCAATGGTAATCCAATCTGCTTTTCCACAAATGTTTTGGAGGAAAGTTTTCTGATTACAGTGGATGACAAGGAAGGGGGGCATGAGCAGAGGCTTGCAAGCGTTGGTGAGCATGAAGACGCATTGCGGAGGGTACGTCGTTTGGTATGTGCTGCTTTGCCAGGGGCTTTTAAATCTGACAGAAGAGGGTAAATTTTTCCACATGATATATGTACTGGAGATCGTCGGAGGAGGTGGTGGACGAAAAAATTCCTGAGAGGCGACCAATTGGTTGCCTTATGCTATTTAATTTGCTGGCACATCCATCATGTTTCTGTTAGTGGTCCTCAGTGTGGAAACCAGTTTTAGTTGGTGCAGTGGAATATCAAAGCTGCTTTGAGTGTATGATGGAAATGTTTCACCATTCCGTTGGCTGCAGGATTGTAAGCGGGAGTCTGATATAGGGTGATGCCGAGATGTTGTAACATGTCTACAATTTAGAGGTGAAAATGGTACCCCTGTTGTGAGCAATATGCTTTGGGATGCTGAATCTTTCTCTAAATCTTGAAAGTAAGGCAGTAGTACATGTGACAGATGTTGTATCTTGCATGGGGATGGCATCAGACCAGCAATTGAAGCCATTGATGACTGATAACATAACGATGCCCTTGTGATAAGGTTAGGGCAAAAACATGTCAATATAAATGTGGGAAAAATTATGCTGAGGTTGATGAAAAGTGCCCTCACCTGAATCGGTGTGGCTATGTGCTTTTGAAGTTTGACATGAATTACAGGTGTGTACCCAATTCTTGACATCTTTAGTAATGCCATGCCATATGAGCTTTAACTTCAGTACTTGTGGAGTAAAACAGAGCAAGGAGTGTAAGATACCGTGAATCGTTTGGAACACTTGTCGGCACATGGAGGTAGCTATCCACAGGAGTGGCCTACCAGTACTGACATCACAGAGGAGGGTGGTACTGGAGTCATCAAAGGCAACATCTTCCCAATAGAGGAACATGCAGGATATCCTGCAGGTTTGGTACTCTAGTTCCTTTCGTTTGGCTTCTGTCACTACCCTGTAATACATTCCCAGGTGAACATTGGCCGGTGTTCTTCAGGAGAAGACATTGGCAATGGGATTCAGTTTTCCAAGGATGTGTTGAATGGTGTAGTTGTATTCAGAAATGGCATAGAAATGTCGGCGTTGATGTGCAGTCCAGGCATTGGACAGTCAATTGGAGGCGTGCACAAAGTACATGTGGTCCATGTGAATGACGAAAGATTTGCCCTCTAAAAAGGGGCAGATGGCCAAATATACTGATAGTGGTTTGCAGTTGAAGGAAGGGAAGCTGTCTTCCACCTTGGAAAATTTTCTACTGATGAAGGCCAATGAATGCATTGGTTTATTAATCCTTTGTTAAATTATCACCCCTACGGTGATGTTGCTGGCATCAATTGAATATTTTTAATTACAGATGAATGAAAGCAAAATCAAGTGCCTGGGTTGGATGTGATAACCCGACCAACCCTAAATGTGGTCATGGGTGTTGTTGCTACAATAGTGACTGGTTTGTTGATTGGGGCAGGAAGGGCTTGTGACCCTGTCAATTACTCTATTTTTATGCAGTGGATCCATTCTGCTCTGAATCCCGGTCCAATTGCAAAAAGCTTGAGAGGTAAGGCCATCTTTCTCCTTTCAGTGTGGGTGAAAGGATTTGCTAAGATCGCTGGGTCTGCTGAATATTTACCCTGTAAGGGCCTCAAGGCTCCCATCTACCCTGCAATTCTAGATGTTGCAGTTAAAGGGTTTGAGGAATGAGGTTGTAGTGGACCAGGCCCCTTTCCAAGTAATAGATTTTGGTTTTAAGGACAATTTAAACCCCAGATAGCAATAAGCTTGACAGAAGGCATCTGTCTTCCCTTTGGAAGTTTTCCTCAGGATCCTCCCCTCCCCCCCTTAATTTGTACACAGCTATCTAGGTCGGCTCCAACTCAAGGTTCGTCTAGGCAGGTTACCGGTCTGCTGGATTTGGTATGCTTGTATCTCCTGTGGACGTCGTGGTTATAGCCAAGATAATCGAGGCTTTGATATACAGTACTCCAATGTGGATTTAGCTATGGCTGTACGTTAGGGTTACCAGCCTCCTGGAAAGGCTCCAGTGGGTGCTCTTTCTCCCAATCCAAGTACAGTATTGCAGATTTAGTAGAGGGAAGGGAGGGGGGAGAGGCAGCTTCTTCCATGAACATAGAGAGGGAGGACTTGATGCAATCAGTTTCTCAAGGCATGTCCCCAGCTAACCACGAAAGAGGTTGTCCGGATACCATATAAATTGGCCTTGAATACTATAGTAGAGGAAGTTTCAGAGGCTAGAGGTTTCTTTTTAGACCACAGTTTGCTCGATGCTTCTGTGATTGGAATGACAGTACCAGGGCCAAAAACTCCCTTTAAAAAAAAAAAAAATTGGGGTATATCTCAGTTTTAAGGATTCACTAAACTGAAAAGTATTTGTAAAATCTCTCCCCCCCCCTCCAAAGAATGGGTTACAGTGAGCCCTCGCTACTTCGCGGTTCGACCATCGCGGATTCACCACTTCGCGGGTTTTTTTCATAACCCATATATATATGCATATCGCGGATTTTCCGGAAATTTCGAAAATACTGCGATATCTGAAGACCCCAAATATGATATTTCGTTACCTGTAATTCCATTAATACTGTAATTAGTAATATCTGCTCTTACCGATTGTTCATTGCATTACATATGACCTAATTCAGCACAGAAAGAAATAAAACATGAAAAGAGAATGTGATCATACGATAATTCAGTACTGTATACAGTACGTAGTAAAATTAAATCGAACATGAAACGCAAATCAGATGCAGTCATACCATATTAGAATGGTGTAAGGCTGCTGATGGCTACTACTGTACTACAAATGTAATGGATGTGCTTCTTTTCCATGAATCTTTTGTATGTATACGTACGTAGTACTGCATCCAATAATATTCTTTGTTGCAAAAATCACATCTCGAATAAGCGTACGAGAGAGAGAGAGAGAGAGAGAGAGAGAGAGAGAGAGAGAGAGAGAGAGAGAGAGAGAGAGAGAGAGAGAGAGAGAGAGAGACATCCTACAACAAAACAAGCGTAAAATAGCGTACGTAAAGCTGTATTATTATTATTATTGTTGTTGTTGTTATTAAAATTATTATTGTTATTATTATTATCATTATTATTATTATTATTATTATTATTATTATCATTATTTATTATTATTATTATTATTATTATTATTATTACTGTACAGTATATGTAGGCATATCTTCTACTTTGAATTGGTAACCTACGTAGCATATAAGACGGGTTGTGATTGGTTCAAGCGCTGATAGATGACGAATCAGAACCCAAGTTTTGTTATCTAGCCTGTGATTGGTGTTTTGCCCGCATCTCCAACTTCCAGCATCTACGTATCGCTGTGTAGACGTTGTTAAGTTATTGTGAACTTTAATCTGTGCTGTGCGTGACTGTTTTAAGTTGAACTTTTTGTTGAACTTTCTGTTAAACCCTACTGTACAATGCCTCCCAAGCGTTCTGCTTCTACTAAGGCTGGTAGTGAGCCTAAACACCACCGAAAGATGATGATGATTGCTGAGAAGGTGACGCTTCTCGATATGTTGAAAGAAGGCAGAAGTTACGCGGCCGCAGACCTCGAAGACCTGACGAAATCGGCCAGTGAAGAAGACAGTGAAACACAGGAAGAGATCCAAGAAATTGTCGAAGAAACGGGCTTAACATTAGAACGGCTTGCCAAGCTCTGCAACCTTGCGAAGGAGGTGAAAGAAATGTCGCAAGAGTGGGACGAGGATATGGTTCGGTCTATGCAATTCTGCAACAAGATCGATGAACACATGACTCCCTACAGGATGCTCTTCGAGCGAAAAAAGAAGCAGCGGCAGCAACTTCCGATCACAATGTTCTTCCAGCCTCGCAAAAAAGAGCCAGTTCCTCCTGCTACTATGCCCTCGGGAGAAATTGAAGAAGTGTCCCAGGAAGAAGTTGAAGAGGTGTCCCAGGAAAAGACACCTCCGTCTGAAGAGACGTAAAATACTATCATTGGCTGCACAGTAGAAGACATCATCAGCTTCATCATCATCATTTCTACTGTGCAGCAAATTCATCGCCATCATCATTCAAGTTTTTCTTGAACTTCTTTCGTGGTGAGTACAGTAACAATCTTTATTTTTTACTTTAATATTCTAACATTTTAATATTTGTGCCTGTTTTAGTTTAGTACTGTATGCATTAAGTTAAAGGGAAGGTTTTAAAAGTCTGAAGAGTATACATGTTGTAACCTATCATATTTTTTTTGTTTAAAATTTACATTTACGTACGTAAAACAATCTCTCTCTCTCTCTCTCTCTCTCTCTCTCTCTCTCTCTCTCGTAAATTGTTTTCCTGCTTTGCTACGTACAGTATGTACTGTATGATTTTATATAGATACGGTAAATAATATTTGTAATAACATATTTTCTAAAAGCTTTTACTGTAAATATCATTATTTATCACTTTCATCATGCACGTTAAATGCCTTCTTTGTTTACCGAGCGTGGTTGTTTACTGAGCGTACTTTATGACGCCGTCGTTTCAGGCGGCGTCATAAAGAAAAACATTTCATTTGGAAGTCCTAAGAAAAATTAAGTAAAACATTGGTAATAACAAAATCAACATACTGTATAATCAATATAATCGATGCAAAAACTAACCTATACACAGATGTGTACACTAAATGCGTTTGTTTCTTCATTATGATCAGAGAAACGTAAACAAAACATTGGTTGCCATTTTTTATCGTGCTTTTTGGCATGTTTAGGAAACGCATGATATAAAATCGCCTTTAATATTTGTGCCTGTTTTAGTTTAGGGTACTGTAGTACATGCATTAAGTGTTCTGTACATTAAAGGGTAGTTTGTTAACAGTAATACGTACAAGGGAAGGTTTTAAAAGTCTGAATATACTGTACATGTTAAATAAATAGGTAAATATGGTGTCACTACTTCGCGGATTTTCACCTATCACGGTCGGGTCTGGAACCTATCTACCGCGATAAACGAGGGTTCACTGTACTCTGGTAGGTACCAACCAATTTGGTGACCATTTTCCTTTAGTTCCAGATCATCCTAGAGTTGTGGAATTCAGTGCCCAGCAGACACAGTTTAACCTAATGTCTGTCATGTCCTCTTTGGAAGTTGAAGGCTATAGGGGGACTCCCATAGCCACCTTTGTATCATTTTGCTAGAGTAAAGTTAGAGGTGAAGCACTGCGTGCTGGTTGCCGACAATCTGAAAAAGGTCAAAGTAGACAAATTTCGGTAAAGTGATCCCTAATGCAAAAATCGTTCACTCCTCCCCAAGCCCTAGTGGACAAAATCAAAGCCAACGTAGAGGCAATAGCCACTTCACTTCCAGAGAAATGGAGGAAAGGTTTTAGACTCTTTCTAATAAAGGTACCAGCCTCCTTTCACAAGGCTGCAGCCTAAACAGCGGCACTCACAAAGAGGCCAGCTCCTTTTTCCCTTCCCAAGCTTCTGCTTACATTTAAGTTTCCTCAGAAGGCCCCCTTTGCCCAAGATGTGGCCCCAACCCATGATCAGTCAAGCATTTTATTGATAAAGTGAAGGCCTCATGGGAGTGGAGAAGAGTGGCATGGGCGGGGTTTCGAGACCTTTAGGCTCAATTGCCTCGTTGCAAAAGTTCTTAGGCAATGGGGGACATCAAATACCTTTTTCGTTTAGGTCCCATTGATCCCCACCCCGATTTCCATAATTCTTCATACAGACGTATCCCAGTTGGGTTGGGGAAATCATTCAGAGGAGACTTATAGGTGTCTGACAAATAGTCCTCTCAGTTTTTAGCATTTCACATAAATGTGTTGGAACTGACTGCGGTCTTTGTGATGCTGAAGAGATTCAGTCCAAGAAGGAACACTCATATAAAGCTTTTCATAGACAAGCAGGTTGCGGTCAGTTGTGTGAGAGGGGGAGGGATCGTGCTTAAGAATTCTCAATGCACTGACTCTTCACATAAAGCTCTTCAGTAAAGAAATGGGTTCCTTTCACCATACCATCTGTCTGGATCTCTCAATATAGTGCAGATGCCCTATCCAGGCAGTCCTACATGCAGAATAGACCTTGGAGCAGAGCTCTTAGATTCTAGAAATAGTTCCAAATCTTAAAATAGATGTTTGTAAAAGATGCTCTGAATCTGCATTGGAACAGATGGCCATCAATCTATGCTTCATCTGTGGAGTTTGATTGCTCAGGCTTTGAATATCATTCAGATTTTTTCAGGAACGTCTCTGCTAATAGCAAAACTGTGGCCTAACAACCAGTGGTATCCACTGCTTACACCCACTTCAGTCTGCACAGCTACATCAGAAAGTAGGGAGTTGGGTTATCTATACTTTCTCCTTTTTCACTTGGAACCTTCATACATGGATTTTTCCTCTCATATTTACAAGGATTTCTCAGCCCACATGACATATTTGATGAGCTGCAAGAGGTCTTCATTCACGAGACCATACCCGTCTGTGTGGAAAGCTTGGATGGCCTATCTGAAAAATAGGTCATCTTGTCAGATAACCCTTGACTTCTGGGTTCCATTTTGGTCCACCTTTTTGAGGTTAGGAAGCTCCAGCCATCAACAATCTTGTCATATGAATTGGAATTGACAGAACCATTCAAGCATGCTTTTGGCATGGTAGACTCAGACATGTTACATAAGTTTTTTCTTTGTATAGACCATCAGCACAAATATCTGCTCTATCTTGGTCTCCAGAGGTGCTTGAGTTTTTGGCAAAATTCTAATTCCTCCATCTTCCTGAACGAAATCTTGTAAATAACTGTATTTTTAATAGTTTTTGCCTCAGAAGAGATCATGGGTAGTGCCGTAGCCTCTATACCATAGCCTTCCTTTATCTTGGATTAGAATTCTCTTGCTTGAGGGTACACTCAGACACGTGGTTCTATCTTCTCTTCCTCTTATTTTTTTTTAAGTTTTTATTGTTTATACATATATACATATACCAAGGCACTTCCCCCAATTTTGGGGGGTAGCCGACATCAACAAATGAAACAAAAACAAAAAGGGGACCTCTACTCTCTACGTTCCTCCCAGCCTGACAAGGGACTCAACCGAGTTCAGCTGGTGCTGCTAGGGTGCCACAGCCCACCCTCCCCCGTTATCCCCCACAGATGAAGCTTCATAATGCTGAATCCCCTACTGCTGCTACCTCCGCGGTCATCTAAGGCACCGGAGGAAGCAGCAGGGCCTACCGGAACTGCGTCACAATTGCTCGCCATTCATTCCTATTTCTAGCACGCTCTCTTGCCTTTCTTCACTCCATCCATCCACCCAAACCTTGGCCTTCCTCTTGTACTTCTCCCATCAACTCTTGCATTCATCACCTTCTTTAGCAGACAGCCATTTTCCATTCTCTCAACATGGCCAGTTTAATCATTTCCTTGTTTCCTGTCTTTACTTGGCTATTTTCCATGCTGGACCTTGGGCTTATAGCATCTTGCTTTTCCAACTAGGATTATAGTTTAGCTTGTAATCATCATCATAATAATAATAAAAATAATAATAATAATAATAATAATAATAATAATTTCATCACCAAAACCTAAGTCTTGTTCTAATCCTGACCGCGGGCTTCCATTTTAGCCAAAAACGAAAAACCTCTTTAGAGATGGGCTCCACTTTACATTTCAACTCTAGAGTCAAGAGATAGTAACATTTGTCCTTTGCTCCCACTGTAAATATACTTATAGAGATCCCTGCCATCAGAAGATAGTTTGCTTCAAAATATCCCAACCAACAAGCTTCTCCCTTTCAACAGTGGTTATCTGTATTCCAATGACCTCCCTGATTAAATAAGTGAATTTTGTTGCCATCCCTAAACCCATGGTGAGAAATATTGCTTCTTGATTATTGTTCTTTGCTACATGCAATTTCAGGACACGAAGAGCTGTGGGTTGCTTTGGGCATAGGGTGTTCATTAAACACTACCTCAAACAGTTCCGAATAGTACAACATTCATGTGTGGTACTTTGCTCGTTGGGGACGTCTACAAGGGAAACTTGGAGAGAAGGACCAGTTCAGTCAGGTTCTTCAGCTGAAGTGTGATTACAGGCATCGAGTGTTCTCTGGAGTCATCTCATATGAGGTGAGAGTCAGACGTTAGTTTTTCTTCTCATCTATGCAAACATGTTGTTGTGCATTATTGTCTGGTGATAGATGGTTGTCCTTAATGGTGCATGAGTCTACTCAATTAATGATCTGGTCCTGGTCCTTTTTGACAACACACTACATTTTTTTTTTTTTTTTTGAGGTGCTTTGTGGTTTCTAGGACCTCCCCTTTCAAGCCTCATGCTTGGAAGTGGGACAATGGATCCTCACTTGGAAATTAAATGGTGGCTGGGCACAAGTTGTCTATGCAGTGATGACATAGTAATAACGTCACCGTTAGCAGATGGTTTTAGGTATTGGAGGTGCTGTGTCGAGTACAGCAGTGCCTGACCTTGAAGGTATCTTTTATACATACCGAGTCTGTGCTTTGCATGTTGATACACTGGCCTTGGGGCAGGGGAGACAATATATCTTTGGTATTTGCCATATTGGAATTTATGCTCTAGCTTTTTACAGAAAAGTTCTTGGAAACCACACAACACCTCCACAAAAATAAATCTTTTCTTTGTCAAAACCCCTTAATTATAATTAACATTCCTACCTCCATTTATCACATAGGTTCAATCCTTGAAGAGAACACGAAAGTATTAGGTACTGTACCAACCGTGTGTCACACGATCGTACATAGTTCATTTTGTGCTTGTATCTTCGCTCTCCCCTCGCACTAAAAAGAACCTGAAAAATCATGTCTGCTTTTTTTCCTCTGTAACATTGTCGATTTCTCAACATGAAAATTCTTGTTGCTTTGAGATTTTGTATATAAAGGAGAGAGTTCTACAATAAACTAACTCAGTTGCTTTCACACTGCCTTTGAGTTCACAACCTTCTCTCGGCCCGTTACATTGGTGGTCACTCCGGGGTCACCAATGTAACGAGCCGAGAGAAGGTTGTGAACTCAAAGGCAGTGTGAAAGCAACTGAGTTAGTTTATTGTAGAACACTCTCCTTTATATACAAAATCTCAAAGCAACAAGAATTTTCTTGTTGAGAAATTGACAATGTTACAGAGGAAAAAAGCAGACATGATTTTTCAGGTTCTTTTTAGTGCGAGGGGAGAGCGAAGATACAAGCACAAAATGAACTATGTACGATCGTGTGACACACGGTTGGTACAGTACAATATGTTGACAAGATCAGGTTAGTCTAGCTGTGACTAACATGGCCTTTCATTATGACGTTTTGTAATGTGAATGGACACTTTCACTGTGGATAAAGGCAACTTATAATTATTAGGTTTGTGAATTAAAAGGATGCCTTTTATCATAAAATCATTCCCTTAACAATTTAGTAAATGTGAAAGATATGGCCTAATTAATTTTTCCTGCTTTATTAAACCCAAAATGTGTACAAGCTGCAGTAATATAAAGGGTATGTTGCATTATGAGTTAATAATCTGTACATACAATTGAATGGCTTTTGTCTTAATATTTTTATCCAAAAAATTTACATTATCTTTTCTTTAAAATTGTCTTTGGAAAGTTGCACATTCAGGCATTCTATTACACCGTACCAGTAAATTTAGATATCTAGAAATATGCCATAAGCCATTCTGTTTATTTTGACAGTGTTTTACAAATAGTGATTGAATTTTTGTTTCTGCCTTTAAAAATGTTTTTTTTTCTTGCTATCACATTCAACTGAGGTGGATCTCTTCCTTCTTTCACTTATCTTTCTTTATGTAGCCATGTCTGAAAAGTTAACTGCTGAGCTGGATGCAAATGATTTTCATGCATGGAGAATGGCAGTGGAGTTTTAAAAATATTTATTCAAAATTACTGAATAATATCGAGCACCCCTAAGAGCTTTGCAGCTGTAGCCTTTCAATCACGGTAACAGAAAGGAAGCATTCCACAAACTACTGGAGTGATTTTAACGTTCAACCCATAGCAACCAACGTACATTCGATTATTAAAATTTTATCTTCTAATACATTAGGTGGAATCCTACCATCTGCAATCTGTTTCTGACCATATATCTAAGTCATGTTTGAGATAGTGTAATAAAGTCTTAATAAATTTCAAAATAAAGTCATAACAATGTAAAAGAAAAATAAACGAAACTAATTATCAACTTTAATTCTATTTGGTTTCTTAAGCTACTTAAAATGTTATCTGAATTTAAAATATACAAAAAACACAACAACATGTTTGAAAAAATTAAATGCCATAATATCTCTTCTAATCTCAAGTTATAAAAAAATCCCTAAAAATATTAAAATCTCAAAGTATGAGACTCCAAATTGCAAGAAATTAAAGGTTGAGTATACATTTTACCAAATTAGGAAAAAGATGAAATCAAATGAGATTTGCTACCTATCTGATATGTAAATTCAATAATGAAAATATATATGAAAATCTAGTAAAAGGTGTTTTGGACAGTGAGAAAGAAGACCTATAAACTGTTTGGTCTGATAATTTCTTATTCCTAATTAGCAAACAGTAACTTTAGAATCAGGAGGCTAACTACCTCTTTATAATATTGTAAATGCTTTAGTCAAATTTGAAAAGAATTTAATAGTAAAATATTCCCTGATGATGAATAATACTCATAGAGTATTACTGTTGTTCAGCACCCAATATGCTTTTATTGCTTTATAAGGGCAACCCAAAATTTCCCACAGCACAAGGAGCTTCCTCACAGGTTTCACGCTCAAATCCAAAACTACATTTAATATTGTCTGGTAATAAGCAATATGTGGACATGAAAAAAAATAATACATGAAAAAATTTTAATTTTACAATTACGAAGACATAACAATGCACTTTCCACAAGATGGAAGGCAAGCCAAACATACACTGAAGTTAACTGCATAATGTTGTCAACACTTTACTTCACATCTCTGGGGAGTGGTTCTCTTTACACCTACATACAGCAGTCTATGAAATGCTGTACAGCTCAACTCATTTGCCACATAAATAATCTACTCTGAGTGATAACAGTCATCACCTCCAAAAAAAAAAGCGCACAGAGACGAATATCCACAGCTACCATAGTACTGTCCTCAAGATGTGCTCTTAGGATTAGATTTAGCTGCAATCCAGTCTGTAATTTCTTTTTTCAGGGCTTCCGCTGAAAGTAAAGTGTTATTGTAGTTAAAGGTATGGAGGAAATTCTCTGAATATATTGAAAACATTCAATCGATTTTGAAAATAACTAATGGATCCTACTCAAAATCAACCAGTGAATTATTTCTAAGTACATGAAATACTCGTTCTCACAGCAATAAAGAAACAATAAGGTACACAAAAAAAGGAGAAAATTTCGCTGTAATTACAACAAACTAAGCTCAATTTCACTCTCAAAGGACTGAGTACTCTACATTTTACTCAACAATTCATCTATTTTGACACTTTTACAGGTTACACCTAATGTGTATCATGGAAAAAATTATTTAACACCACATAATCAAAATACCTTTTTTTAAAGTGTTTTGTATTTTTCCTAATTATACAAGCCTTAGTCCTGTACACAGGATAGGATATAGTTAACAGCAAAGGTGCAATATGGCAATTCAAAATTATGACAAGGTGACAACAAGCCCTACCAGATAGCAGGAAGTCTAAACATCCCCCACCCCAGCTGGTTCACTGACAAATCATTCCAATATCAGCTGGGACTTTCTAGAGGGTTGGTGTTGGTGGTAAAGTATGAGTAAAGGACTCAGGTTTGTATAGTTGAGAAAAATACTAATTACTTTTAAAATTTGTCATTTGTTCCAACAAAAATACAAACCATCCTTGACACAGGAGACTCATCCTTAGGCATGAGGAAGTCCCCTTTCTGACTGGCTGGAAAACAACCCAGGATACTCGGAAAATGTGTATCAAAGAGTTAATAATCCTACCACTATGTATAACAATGGTCGTAATACCGAGTTCACGGGTTGTTCCGAGCTTAATATCTCTGGTATTGTAGACCTGGCTACTTCACACTCCCCCTCGTAAGCAGTGTGGAGGAAAAGACTTCTGTGCCTGAGTAAAGAATAGCCACAAGCTGAAAGGGGTTTACTGCATCGAGATAAAGTCCAGCTCGCAAGGTCTTTAAAGCTGTACCCCAAGAGAAGCCAAGACTGAAGAGGAAATGAAAGGCGTAACTTGTGCCCTTGATCTGATGATAAAGGTCCTCTGGTGAAAGGAGTCAAGGAAGATATACCCATAGCACCTTAGCTACTACAGGCCCTAAATGAAACCTGTGGGCCACATCCTGGTCCCCTTAATACCTGTGCCACAAAGAAATTCTAATAGAAGGCTAAAATAGGACCTACATCTTTGACTTTGTGTGCTTTGACCCGAGTTCTTTTGAGGAAGAGGGTGACTAAAGGGTCTGGTCAATGACGTAACTTAGCCTTGAAGAAAAATGTTCTTTGTTCTCCCTCCATTCACTCCCTTAGCTGTGACAAAAGGTCTTGCAGGTGTGGTCTTCAAGTATAAGAGCAACCAAATTGGTTGCTTCCTTAGTCAGGAAGGACAAAAAACCAGGATCCATGTTTAAAGACCGCTCATGAATGGCTGAGGCAAGGGACAGTGACATTGCCCTATCAACCAGGACAATGTCCTAGAGACGGACCATACTACATATGACCAGTGCCCACATCCCCTCTCCACCCAAGCAAGGACCAAGGTGGGCCAGGCAATGGCTGCTGATAACTCAGCAGATATAACTATAGGCTCCTCCAAACCTCTATCCTTAGCTCACAAGGATAGTGAGATTGCAGCAACCAAAGGAACTAACGAGTTTGAGCAGGACTTGAACCGCAGTCTGGCGATCACCAGGCAAAGACGCTACCAACAAGCCACCACTGATTCTTATCTTCATGTCCTGAAATCAGGAATGTAAAATGAGGGACTATACCACTTGTAGGTTTCTTTCACCGCTGCCGGTGCAAGGAAGGAGACTTACGAGGGCGAGCTTTTGTGCGTTGTTAAACTAACAATCGGTCCGAGGCCCTCCTAATGAAATAACAGATTTTGGCCATATATTGGGACATAGTCCCCGTTTTGAAGAAAAATCTCGTTCTGGCTACATAATCGTGAGAATTGCCCTACCACTGACGCCACCTCAATTATTAAAGGCCTGATTCTATAGGCCAGTGATAGACCTCTATTTGCTAGCTCCGAGCAGGAATCTTTATTCTACATGAGATTCATGGCTGGCTCTGACCCCACAGATGTCCTGCTGTAACGATGTCAAAGATTGAAAAACTCATGGCTTGGACTACACCAATGATAAATCCATGAAGAATTTCAGACGTCTGATATGCACCATCTGTAAATCATTCGCGTCTTCCATTAGATGTCTGAGAATTTCTGCCCGAGAAGCTGGAGACAAAATCTGCCAATAAGGCCGGCCTAATTGGTAGGGAAGAGGTGCAGATTTCTCGAAGTACTTATCAGAACAGTGAAAGGTGAGGGTGTTCTTTGTCAAATGTTCCTCAGAGAGGCAGCCTGAAGATAATCTGAATATGACATGGTCACTACAGAAATGTTGGACAGTGCCCTTAAATGCAACCTCTAACTACGATCTAAGCAAATGAAACACCAAAGTTTTTTGGCTGTGTGGGGAGGCCGACTGGACGACTATCCGAGATTCTCCAAAATTGTGATCCCGATTGTTTTCTGGGGCTGACAAGTTGACCCCCGAGACAACTATCTACATACTTCTGAAAGTTGGTCACCCCACACGCAACTTCCGCTTGGAATGTAGCCGGTAAAAATCAAAACATTGCAACACTGCTAAATCCAACAATTCACTGATAGTTGTGTAAATTCTATTGAAGTTCTCCTGTGTTACAAAAGTAAACACTTTCCCAGTTAAACAAAAGTAAACTCTTAGCCCTCCAACTGCGAAAGTGTTAAGATGGGGGCTGCTTTGTGCTCTATCTATCCCACAGACACTAGTAGTCTTAGTTTGATTACTGCCCTAATGTCTGAAGTGCAGAAGGGGTGCTCACTCCTTCTTGTATCCGTCTTTGAACCTATCCGTGAATAAAAAAAATCTCCGAAAGACATGCATTTGTAGGTTGGTGTCATTGAATTCTACCCTACTCTTCTTATGGGTTCCATTCTTAACAGGTCTGATCTGTCAGGGTCGGTGCCTCGAAGTCAGAGATGTATAGTCATGGAACACGTACAGGGTTCTCGTTCATAACGAGACTGTCCCAAATGATAGAAGGACTAGTAAAGTAACCTTTGGCAGTAGGAGGGCAAATGGAGGGAAGAGGAGTGCCAACTCTCTTAAGGAAGTTAGATCTCTGATAGGATACGTTCCCCTCCTACAGATCATGTCTCTCTCCCAGACCTCTGAGAATTTCTTCATTTGAAGGACTGATTTCTCTTAATTGGCCCTGAGGTCAACTTTTTGACTGGGTGAGAGCCATCTTGTCACAGCAGTGGAGAAAAGGGCTCCTCCAGTTCCATCAATAATCATCTACAGGATGAGTGTTTCAACACCAAAATCTTGAAAACGCAACCCTAGTTGATGCTCGAGTATCTATGGGGTCTAAAGACTCCACTGATTAACTAACTCAGGAATATGCAACAATTTTTGGGGTAAACATCGATAAACCAAGCTTCTGGAGAAGAAGCAATATGAACATCAGATGAGTCTAGAAATAAATTTTATTATTAAAATTCCATTTATCAAGAAAGTTATATGAATTTTGCAAATGATCCTAACCAAAAATATATATTTTACAGTTTCTAACAAGGAAAGTGTATGGCTTACATGCCTATTACCCTTTCGTTATGTTTGCATCAGGCATTTTACACTGAAATCAAGTTAACTGATACCAATTACAAAGCTGTCTAACACAAGGTAGACATCAGTTATCACCATAATTAATTCCTTTTATTCCCTTTCTAATCGAATTTTTTAATGAATTACAATAATTTCCATATCACTTTGTCTGCATTGGTTACCGAGTGACATTTAGTAAAGTTTTGTTGGTATTATATAAAATTACTTTTCTATTTCAAAGATCAACATCTGCATGACTAGGCATACCTGGTTTAAGCTGCTCTTCTGAAAGAGGTTGCCTCGTGAATGGATCGGTGGGGTCATTAAGTAAATGCCTAACGATTGTGGGCCGGTCCATCACCACTCCGGACGGTAGTTCAACTGGATCTTCCATTAATGTTTGCATTAATGGGTCTGAAAGTAAAATGTTTGCATCAGATCTACTGTATTCAGATATACTGTACTTAAATATGCACACTAGATTACAAATGCTATTTCATCAATTTCAAGCGGAGGTAAAAAAAAAAGATTGTAAACTATTGATAAATACTGTATTACATAAATTGGGGTATTAAAGGTATCACTTAAAAATAGCAGCACAAGAAAACTGAAATGAAGAACTTTCTAATTACCAAGAGAAATTTAATTTGAAATGCAAAGTCCTAAAAATTAATCTAGCCTTTACAAGATATATTACAAGATTTTGTTTGAAATCTACTTAATTTTTCTACAGAAATAACAGATAAAAGTACTGTACCCATAAAATGGTCTGGGGCATCACTATAATCCTCATCTTTCTTCTGATTAGCTTGCTGAACGTTGAATGCTTTTTGGCCGATACTACGAAATTTGGCAACTTCAGAGGTACTTTTAATCACAGCACGCTCCAACTTAGAAGCCGCTGTCTCAAAAAGTTCCCTTTTGAATGATCTCTGGAAATTAAAAATTAATGTCATATATTAGTACTGTACTGTCGTATTCAGTTTTTATTGTGAACCAATATTGTAAAAAAATAACAATATATGAGTCCTAGAATGTTACACACTATTCCTAATCTAATATGAATGTTAAGCAAGTACTCCCTTTAGTCAGATCCTCATTCATGGGAAAACCAAGTCACAATAGTTCTGATGAATGAACAAACATTAATTGCATTGTTCTTGCTAAACTTAATTGCAATGACCCACGGTTTTAGTCTCAAAATCCACCACAGGCTGTTCTTTTAGGTTTCACTGCAAACACTATACTTAAAATTTTGTCTTCAACATATGATTCGATATTGTTTCCTGTGCATTTTTATGATACATATTCTTTATTTCTAAGAAACTTTCCTGATGTTTATAAAATTTCTCTCCCGAAGACTGCTTTTATATTGGCGTACATCCTAAAACTAATAATTTCCTGCTTTCTTTCAAAGTGGTATGAGAAATAATTAATACTGTTAGTCTTGGAGCTCTTAGTGCACACAAAGTAGTACATCATATACTTCTCGTCTTACTCTTCTTCCATTGAAAAGTGGTGAGAACACATAATATCAGAGAATTTAGCACTGTATTGTTAATAGAGAAGAAACAATGAATAATTTCAAGTATGGATAAAACCCAGTAATGAAATGAGTCCGAAATACCTAGATTAATTTCCTTATGCATGTATTTGTGCAAAATTTGTTAAGCTAAAAACAACTACGGAAGACTACAGTGCTTATATAATTGTACTTTGAGATTCATAAGTAAAATGCTTTAAAAAAAATTCATTGACTGACCGAAATAATCACATTAAAAGATAAGTTGTGCCCATGTCCAATATAAACCAATGATGTGTATTCCATTTTCCTACTAATTAAACAGTAATAAAATCATTTCTCTAAAATGTTCAGTATGAAACAGACAAGTAACCAATTGCAGACCTATGCTTCATATACCCTTGGTAAAACATTTTACTTGAATATCCAATGCCGAGATAGTGGTGCACCTAATATGTCCGTCTGTTCATGCTGTAACCTTAGATAAAAAACACAGCTTGTGACTCATGTTTAGAGATAGTATATTTCAAACACCGATAGTGATTAATGTTTAAAGGTAGAATATTTCATAACTGTGGCAAACTAAGACATTGGATATAAAGATTGACTGATTTATTTGTAATGTTCATGTATTTCATTTATGTAGTGTACTGAATGTAGTTATTTTTAATTTTACTTATTTAATACATGCAAAAATGTTATTTTCCTTAGTAAAATAAATTTTTGAATATACTTACCCGATGATCATATAGCTGCATCCCTGCTGCCCGACAGAAAAAACCTACGGGAGGAATACGCCAGCGATCGCTATACAGGTGGGGGTGAACATCAACAGCGCCATCTGTCAAGTAGGTACTCAAGTACTCGATGTCAACAACGAACCAATTTTCTCCTCTGTCCCACTGGTTCTCTATTGGGGAGGAAGGGTGGGTCCTTTAATTTATGATCATCGGGTAAGTATATTCAAAAATTTATTTTACTAAGGAAAATAACATTTTTCAATATCAAACTTACCCGATGATCATATAGCTGATTCACACCCAGGGGGGTGGGTAGAGACCAGCATAACAAGTTGACATTATGAGCTAAGTATTCCGTATTTCATTTTAGCAGTTATTCAAAATAACAAGCATAAAATGAATAAGTACCTGGTAAGGAAGACGACTTGAACAATTACTCTGCCTTTTTAAGTACGTCTTCCTTACTGAGCCTCGCGATCCTCATAGGATGCTGAGCGACTCCTAGGAGCTGAAGTATGAAGGGTTGCAACCCATACTAAAGGTCCTCATCAAAACCTTTAATCTAGGCGCTTCTCAAGAAATGATTTTGACCACCCGCCAAATCAAGTAGGATGCGAAAGGCTTCTTAGCCTTCCGGACAACCCAAAAATATTTCAAGAGAAAGATTAAAAAGGTTCTGGAATTAGGGAATTGTAGTGGTGGAGCCCCCACCACTACTGCACTCGTTGCTACGAATGGTCCCAGAGTGTAGCAGTTCTCGTAAAGAGACTGGACATTCTTAAGATAAAAGACGCGAACACTGATTTGCTTTTCCAATAGATTGCGTCGAATATATTTTGCAGAGATCTATTTTGTTTAAAGGCCACGGAAGTTGTGACAGCTCTAACTTCGTGTGTCCTTACCTTCAGCCAAGCTTGGTCTTCCTCATTCAGAAGGGAATGAGCTTCTCGTATTAACAGTCTGATAAAAATAGGATAAAGAATTCTCTGACATAGGCAAAGATGAATTCTTAACTGAACACCATAAAGCTTCAGACGGGCCTCGTAAAGGTTTTAAAATAGAACTTAAGAGCTCTTACAGGACATAATACTCTTTCTAGTTCATTTCCAACCATACGATAAGTTTGGAATATCGAACGATATTGGTCAAGGCCGAGAAGGCAGCTCGTGTTTGGCTAGAAAACCAAGATGTAGAACATGTAGCCGTTTCGGATGAGAATCCGATGTTCTTGCTGAAGGCATGAATCTCACTGACTCTTTTAGCTGTGGTTAAGCATATCAGGAAAAGTGTCTTAAAGGTGAGATCTTTCAGGGAGGCTGATTGAAGTGGTTCGAACCTGTCTAACATAAGGAATCTTAGAACCACGTCTAAATTCCAACCAGGTGTAACCAAACGACGCTCCTTCGTGGTCTCAAAAGACTTAAGGAGGTCCTGTAGATCTTTATTGTTGGAAAGATCTAAGCCTCTGTGACGGAAGACTGATGCCAACATGCTTCTGTAACCCTTGATAGTGGGAGCTGAAAGAGATCGCTCTTTCCTCAGATATAAGAGGAAGTCAGCTATTTGAGTTACAGAGGTACTGGTCGAGGATACGGATACTGACTTGCACCAGTTTCGAAAGATTTCCCACTTCGATTGGTAGACTCTAAGGGTGGATGTTCTCCTTGCTCTAGCAATCGCTCTGGTTGCCTCCTTCGAAAAACCTCTAGTTCTCGAGAGTCTTTCGATACTCTGAAGGCAGTGAGACGAAGAGCGTGGAGGCCTTGGAGTACCTTCTTTACGCGTGGCAGACGTAGCAGGTCCACCCTTAGGGGAAGAGTTCTGGGAACGTCTACTAGCCATCGAAGTACCTCGGTAAGTTATTCTCTCGCGGGCCAGAGGGAAGCAATTAGCGTCCACTTGTCCCTTCGTGAGAGGCGAACTTCTGCAGTACCTTGTTGACAATCTAGAACGGAGGGAATGCATATAGATCTAGATGAGACCAATATAGTAGAAAGGCATCTAAAAGAACTACTGCTGGGTCCGGGATAGGTGAGCAAAGTATTGAGAGCCTCTTGGACATCGAGGTTGCGAAGAGATCTATGGTTGGCTGGCCCCAGGTAACCCAAAGTCTCTTGCAAACATCCTTGTGGAGGGTCCAATATGTTGGAATTATTGTCCCTTCCTACTGAGACAATCTGCTAAGACATTCAAATTGCCTTGGAAGAAACTTGTTACTAGTGAAAAGTCTAGACCTGTTGAACAGGAGAGGAGGTCACTTGCGAACTCGTACCATGTCAGAGAGTAGGTCCCTCCTTGCTAGGAGATGTACATCAAAGCAGGGAGTTGACCGTGTTCACCTCCACTACTTTGCCTTGAAGGAGAGACCTGAAGCTTTTCCAGGTCAGACGTACTGCCAGAAGCTTCTTGCAGTTGAAATGCATTGTCCTTTGACTCGAGTTCCATAATCCCGAGCATTCCCTACCGCCTAAGATCGCACCCCAGCCTACGTCCGATGCGTCTGAGAAGAGAACGTGGTTGGGAGTCTGAACAGTCAGGGGAAGACCCTATCAAAGGTTGATAAAGTCCTTTCATCCAGTCAGACCAGACTTATCTTCCGGAAACCAGGATCGAGACCGCTTCTAGCGTCTTGTCCTTTTCCAGTGAAGAGCTAGATGAAACCGAAGAGGACGGAGGTGTAGTCTTCCAAGTGACACCAATTGAACCACGGATGACAGTGTCCTAACCAGACTCATCCACAGCCTGACAGGGCCGTGTTCCTTCTTCAGCATCTTCTGGATGGATAGCAGGGCTGGGGGTTGATCGTCTTGTTCAGCCATGTCCTCATCAGAGGGTTCCTCATCCGAAACTGATGAGGAAACGGCAACGGAGTGGGCAAAGTCTGACTCGCTGAATCCGGTCGCACTGGTGGATGCGTGACGGAGCCGGACACAAGATCATGGTACTGCTGCACAGTCTGTGAACTGTCAACCATGGGGAAGCGAGGAAGTACAGCGACAACCCGAAACTGTCTAGACTGTCTGGGTTGTGCAGACAACCCCTTATCGGGTTGCTGAGGTTGCTGCACTGCGTCACAACAAGTCACCTCTGCTGGTTGTTGAACGTCTTCCTAGTGACACACTGAACGTCCACAACCACCTCCGAGAGTCGCTTAACGTCAACGTGCGACTGGCAACCCACACTGGGTCGCACCGGAGGAGGAACCATCTCAACTGGCGGACGTGAGTAGGATATCTCAGCGTCAACAGGGCGTACAACCAACCGGTAGGAAGGTTGTTGGCAAGAAGGTTCTTCTCCGTAAAAAATCCTCTATCAAGGACTAAGCTTGGACTGCATGTCTTGCAACAAAGCCCAAGGTCTATGGGAGCAGGTGTGGCAACAGACGGGGTTAGCGACTGAAGCGGAACCATTTACCCTCCCTGGAAGCATGTTATGCTTATATCAAAGTCCATAGGAGGCTAAGCAGCTTAAGGCTCCTCTCCAAATGACAGAGTCCTCAAGGGAATATCAGAAGGAGGGAGAACAGCACTTTCTCATCTACAGGAACCATGTCCGAGAAAAGCTAGGTTATCTCAGTGAGGGTTTCACTGGTGCATAAGCAGCAGACCAGAAGGCAACGTTATGAAACTGCTTGACAGTCTGTGAACTGTCAAAAACTGAACTGTCAACCACAACAGGTGAGTGAGGACATACAGCACTGGTGTATTAGTAGCAGACCAGAAGGCAACGTCATGTAACTGTTTGACAGTCTGTGAGTTGGCAACAACCAAAGCTGTGTGGGGAAGCCTCAACTCCTGACTGACTAGTTTGCTGCGGGCGAGTGGCGGTAACCACAGTGTGTTGCGGAGGCTGACACACCGTGTCAAAACACGGCAGCTTGTGGTAGCTCACGCACGGCAACGGAGTGCTCCGTGTGTCTGTGGGAGTCAGCATACGTCTGGCAGGGTCGACTGCGCATGGGTGGAGGAGCTCTCAAAACAAGAGTGTGGGAGCAGGCAGCCATGCCGGGCGCACAACCGTGGTAGGCTGTAGGCCAACGGGTGCATCGTCAACCTTCTCCGCAGTCGGAGTGTGGGAGCTGGCAACAACAAAAGCGGAGTGCTGGTGCGTGGGAGGGACTGCCGTGGGTTGCGGAGCATGCCGCATTGCGTCAAAACACGGCAGCTTGACAGCACCTTCCCACTGCTGATGCGGTAGCTCACGCATGTCAACGGAGGGTGCAGCATGAACATGCGTCTGGCAGGGTCGACTGCGCATCGGTGGTGGAGCTCTCACAGGTGGAGTGTGGGAGCTGGTAGCCGCAGTATCTGCTGAGCGCACAACCGTGGCAGGTTGTAGGTTAACAGGTGCAGTGTCAACCTTCTCAGCACGATACTCCTGCATGAAGGAAGCAAGCTGAGACTGCATAGTCTGCAGCATGGACCACTAGGGTCTACCAAAGACGGCAACAAACGGAGCTACTGTCCGTTGTGACTGAGGGTCTAAAACAGCTGGTGCGGCAACAGACGGAGTTACTGCCTGTTGCGGTACCACCTTGCCTCTCTTGGGAGGTGTGCAGTCGTCGGATGACTGCAGCGAGTCCGAACTGACCCAGTGGCTACACCTAGGCCGTTGGACTTGCGCGGAAGGGACCGACTTGCACTTAAAGCTGCAAGATTTGGTCCATGGTTTCTGCGAGAAACCTCTTCCGCAGACGAGGAATAAATGGGCTCTCTCGTCTTTATGTGGGTGGGGCGATCACGTCGGCAACGTGTGTAGATACACCCGAAACCACCGAGGGAAACGTCTGTTCGTCGATCAAGGCCTGTGGAACCCATAAGTCCTTCGACATTACTTCTCCCCTGGGAGCTTGTAAGAGGTATCGGACTAGGTGAACAACTGGCACGAACAGACGAACCCTCGAACGCAATACTGTAACACTTTGCGCATATCACTTTATCACTTTTGATTTTCTGTTTGCACTTATTTCACTGAAATCGAAACTTTAAGTGATTTGTACCTGAAACACGCAATCCTATCCTTCATTAAAAGGTAGTAATTGCGAAAACAGTTTTACAATGCAACAGAAAAACATAATGAAAGATAAAGAATTCAGTGGCTGGAAAAGAGACTAAACACTAGATCAAATAAACTACGTTTAAAATCTCTCACCGCATAAAGCCTGGGAACAAGAATAAAACTCTAGAAACGTTTTACCTTCTTCCCCTACAGCGACTAGGGAGAAGAGTAAAAAACGAGAACAACGTTACCCGCTTGAACGAAACGTTTATTCTCCTCTCTCTCCCTCCGTCTCTATCTCTCTCTCTCTTCTCTCTTGACTTAGAACCTGAGAGAAGAGCCCAATTATATATCGTTAAAACATATTATTTGCTAAAGGAAAAAACTGAAAGGTTTCCCAAATAAAAAGTTCCTTTATTAGAATTAAAACCATTTAAGCTAAGAAAGAATGAACGAAACGCTAGAATCGGTTTACTCTTAACTGCAACGTGAAACCGTGAAATACTCTCTCTCTATCGTAACGATAGAGCGCATGTTGAACGTTCTGAACGTCAACAACTGCGGAGACTAAACTAAACGTTAGTTCATCTTTGAAAACAGTACGAGACTATCAAAGAAATTCTTTCAAAAACATTAAAATTAAAAAAGTATAAATTCTTAAAAGGAAAATACGATATGACGGGCTCAAAGTTAATTAACTTCGGTTCCAAGTAAGGACCGCCTACTATAAGGAAAGGTCGCATATAAACAAACATAAAAAATTAATTTTTATAAGTTTATAATAAATGGAAAGTTAATCGAAGAAGCCTATAAAGGCGGAGAGATATAAAATAAATAGATCCATAACTTGTTAAGCAAAATTACCAAAAACCTAAACACACTTCCGTCTAAGGGAAGGGTCGGCCATTAAAAGTGAAAGAGAGTCCATACTCTCTTCGTCACCAACACTTCCGTCTAAGGGAAGGGTCGGCCATTTAAAAGTGAAAGAGAGTCCATACTCTCTTCGTCACCATAATAAAATCTATCCAAAACGAGTTCAAGTTTTGAAATGAAGAAAAAACCCCTGCATAGCGAAAGCTCAAAACTGGAATAGTGTACTTCACCAAATCGTTGTGAAAACAAATCCAGTTAGGGACGGCGCATTTAGTAGGTCTTGCCTGTGGCACGACAGAGGGAAAATTGGTTCGTTGTTGACATCGAGTACTTGAGTACCTACTTGACAGATGGCGCTGTTGATGTACACCCCCACCTGTATAGCGATCGCTGGCGTATTCCTCCCGTAGGTTTTTTCTGTCGGGCAGCAGGGATGCAGCTATATGATCATCGGGTAAGTTTGATATTGAAAATTTTTAAGCACTTTATTTATATCCCTGTTCATTTATTGTTTTATTTCAATATTTATCCTCATTTCCTATTTAACATTATTGAATATCTAATCCAACACTACCACTTCTATATAAAAGAGCAGTAGTAGTAGTAGTAATAATGTAGAGGCATAGTTGTGGGTTCCCTTGGCATAGTTGGGGGTTTCCTTTATGTGGAAATGTTCACCAATAAAAAGAAAAAAAAAATACCAGTCTTTAAATCACTTGATTCATTATTATTTACTAACACTGCCACAATTCAGGCAGTATGCTATAAGTAAATTGAAAGACTTGTATTCTATATAGATACACATAAAAGCATAATAAAGAAATCAATTAGCAAAATTTAAATTTAAAAGATTAAAATGAAAAAAAAATTAGGTATAAGAACAAGATCTAACATAAGCATACTGTTACTGTTACTTTAACATTTAATGCTTTCAAATCAATGTCTACCTGAGGCAGAAGATTGTATGGAGCACTATATAAAAGGAGAATAGTGTGAGGAGAGGTAAAATAAAAAGGAAAGTGCTTCAAATTAAGAGAAAGTAATAAAAAATAATAAGAAGCTTCATGGACAAGTATTGTGTTTGAATCACTTCACAAATTACAGCCTTACCTCATCAGTAGCAATAGCTTCAGCAAATTTATCTGAATCTAAATGTAAATAAATATCTACAATCTGTTCTAACAACTTTCGAGGCTCCCAGCCATATTTGTCCGCTTGCCTTACTTTCAAATTTCCACCTGAAATAAAGTAAATAGAATTAATATGATCATTTTCCTGCAGCTAAATATTAAACATGCTAATAACTGTTTTGAATAAGAACTATATCAAGAACATAGGTATTCTATGTACTGTGTGTATTAACCCTTTTAACCCCAAAGGACGTACTGGTACGTTTCACAAAACACATCCCTTTACCCCCATGGACGTACCGGTACGTCCTTGCAAAAAACTGCTATTTACAATTTTTTTTGCATATTTTTGATAATTTTTTTTAGAAACTTCAGGCATTTTCCAAGAGAATGAGACCAACCTGACCTCCCTATGACAAAAATTAAGGCTGTTAGAGCAATTTAAAAAATATATACTGCAAAATGTGCTTGAAAAAAAAAAATAACCCCTGGGGGTTAAGGGTTGGAAAGTTCCAAATAACCTGAGGGTAAAAGGGTTAAAACCATAGTCAGAGCCTACCAATTACATACAATTCTAGAGTTATATTACCCAATAGAACTTGAAGTTAAGAGTATCTTAGCAATTAACTAACAGCAGTCCATAGTGTCTATTGAGAAAATTCCTTAGCATTTGAATATTGTAACTCCTTGTTACTATTTTCAATAAATAGTTTTGTTATAAAAATATTCTTTGAGGCATTAACTTGAAGATGAAATAGTATCAATTATTCAAGTTTCATGTTAATTTATATACAACACTTCAATGAAGTGAATTATATCATATATCTTTAATTGCTTATCATAATGTCATAACTTCAGCATGCATTACACTTACTGCTGATACCTGTTAATTATAAAAATATTTTAATAAACTTTAGCCCCATGCTTTTAATTTTTACCTCAAATGTGTTATTATGCCATAATGTTGCAGGTGACATATCCAGTTTATTAAACTAAATTATAAATCTCTCAAAAAGAGGATAAAAATTAAAGTCTAAAGTGTAGGTGTGCAAAATCTTATCCATCAATATTTTAAAATTGTTTATCATAAAACTGAAATCTTTTACTTACACTTTTCACCACAAAGTTGGGCAAGATTGAAATTGAGCATTGCAGCCAGTCTATCACACAGCTCAGGCCTTAAGAATGGAGCAGGTACTTCTTGAGTTAAATAATGCATCATGTCTACAGTTTCTCTTGCTAAGGTCAAGTAGGATCTGGCAATGTAAAGTGAAAGGAAACTCTAGTTATACAATGAAGCGAGCATAAAAAAACAATTTGAATAAAAATGTTATTTTCATTAGTAAAATAAATTTTTGAATATACTTACCCGATAATCATGTAGCTGTCAACTCTGTTGCCGACAGAAATCTACGGTCGGGATACGCCAGCGATCGCTATACAGGTGGGGGTGAACACCACAGCGCCATCTGTGGTCAGGTACTCTAGTACTTCTTGTCAACACCACCTCAATTTTTTCCTCGGTCCACTGGTTCTCTATGGGGAGGAAGGGTGGGTCAATTAAATCATGATTATCGGGTAAGTATATTCAAAAATTTATTTTACTAATGAAAATAACATTTTTCAATATTAATCTTACCCGATAATCATGTAGCTGATTCACACCCAGGGTGGTGGGTGGAGACCAGCATACATGTTAACACAGAAGCTAAGTATCCCGTATTTTATTTTATTAGTTATTCAAAAATAACATAAAATAAATAAGTACCTGGTAAGGAAGACGACTTGAACCATTACTCTGCCTTTATTAAGTACGTCTTTCTTACTGAGCGTAGCGGTCCTCTTAGGATGCTGAACGACTCTTAGGTGCTGAAGTATAAAGGGCTGCAACCCATACTAAAGGACCTCATCACAACCTTTAACCTCGGCGCTTCTCAAGAAAGAATTGACCACCCGCCAAATCAACAAGGATGTGGAAGGCTTCTTAGCCAACCGTACAACCCATAAAAAGTATTCAAGAGAAAGGTTAAAAAGGTTATGGGATTATGGGAATGTAGTGGCTGAGCCCCCGCCTACTACTGCATTCGTTGCTACGAATGGTCCCAGGGTGTAGCAGTTCTCATAAAGAGACTGGACATCTTTGAGATAGAATGATGCGAACACTGACTTGCTTCTCCAATAGGTTGCATCCATAACACTCTGCAGAGAACGGTTCTGTTTGAGGGCCACTGAAGTAGCCACAGCTCTCACTTCATGTGTCCTTACCTTCAGCAAAGCAAGGTCTTCATCCTTCAGATGAGAATGTGCTTCCCTAATCAGGAGCCTGAATAGGTAAGAAACTGAGTTCTTAGACCTTGGAAGAGAAGGCTTCTTGATAGCCCACCATAAGGCTTCTGATTGTCCTCGTAAAGGTTATGACCTTTTTAGATAGTACCTAAGAGCTCTAACTGGGCAAAGTACTCTCTCCAGTTCGTCCCCCACCAAGTTGGACAGGCTTGGGATCTCGAACGACTTAGGCCAAGGACGTGAAGGAAGCTCGTTTTAGCAAAAAACCGAGCTGCAAGGAACATGTAGCCGTTTCAGATGTGAAAACTATGTTCCTGCTGAAGGCGTGGATCTCACTTACTCTTTTAGCTGTTGTCAAGCACACGAGGAAAAGAGTTTTTAATGTGAGGTCCTTAAAAGAGGCTGATTGGAGAGGTTCAAATCTTGATGACATAAGGAACCTTAGGACCACGTCTAGATTCCAGCCTGGAGTGGACAACCGACGTTCCTTTGAGGTCTTAAAAGACCTAAGGAGGTCCTGTAGATCTTTGTTGGTGGAAAGATCCAAGCCTCTGTGGCGGAAAACCGCTGCCAACATACTTCTGTAACCCTTAATCGTAGGAGCTGAAAGGGATCTTACGTTCCTTAGATGTAACAGGAAGTCAGCAATCTGGGTTACAGTGGTACTGGATGAGGAAACTGCATTGGCCTTGTACCAGCTTCGGAAGACTTCCCCTTTAGACTGATAGACTCTGAGAGTGGATGTCCTCCTTGCTCTGGCAATCGCTCTGGCTGCCTCCTTCAAAAAGCCCCTAGCTCTTGAGAGTCTTTCGAAAGTCTGAAGGCAGTCAGACGAAGAGCGTGGAGGTTTGGATGTACCTTCTTTACGTGAGGTAGACGTAGAAGGTCCACTCCTAGAGGAAGAGTCCTGGGAATGTCGACCAGCCATTGCAGTACCTCTATGAACCATTCTCTCGCGGGCCAGAGCGGAGCCAACCAACGTCAGCCGTGTCCCTTTGCGAGAGGCGAACTTCTGAAGTACCCTGTTGACAATCTTGAACGGCGGGAATGCATACAGGTCGAGATGGGACCAATCCAGCAGAAAAGCATCCACGTGAACTGCTGCTGGGTCTGGAATCGGAGAACAATACAACGGGAGCCTCTAGGTTATCGAGGTAGCGAACAGATCTATGGTTGGCTGACCCCACAGGGCCCAAAGTCTGCTGCAAACATTCTTGTGAAGGGTCCACTCTGTGGGGATGACCTGACCCTTCCGGCTAAGGCGATCTGCCATGACATTCATATCGCCCTGAATGAACCACGTTACCAGCGTGAGCTTTCGATCTTTTAACCAGATGAGGAGGTCCCTTGCGATCTAGAACAACTTCCACGAATGAGTCCCTCCCTGCTTGGAGATGTAAGCCAAGGCTGTGGTGTTGTCAGAGTCCACCTCCACCACCTTGTTAAGCTGGAGGGACTTGAAGTTTATCAAGGTCAGATGAACCGCCAACAGCTCCTTGCAATAGATGTGAAGTGTCCTTAGCTCCTGATTCCATGTTCCCGAGCATTCCTGTCCGTCCAAAGTCGCACCCCAGCCCGTGTCTGATGCGTCAGAGAAGAGACGGCGGTCGGGTTTCTGAACAGCCAAAGGTAGACTTCCTTGAGAAGAAAGCTGTTCTTTCACCACGTGAGAGTAGACCTCCTCTCTTCGGAAACAGGAACTGAGATCGTCTCTAGCGTCATGTCCTTTATCCAGTGAGCCGCTAGATGATACTGAAGGGGGGGAGGTGGGGTCTCCCTAACTCAATGAACAGTGCCAGCGATGAAAGTGTCCCTGTTAGACTCATCCACTACCTGACTGAGCATCGGTTCCTTCTCAGCATGCTCTGGATGCAATCTAGGGCTTAGTATATCTTTTGGGGCCGACGGAAAAGCCCGAAAAGCTCGACTCTGAAGATCCATACCCAGGTAGACAATGGTCTGGGATGGGACGAGCTGGGACTCCTCAAAATTGACCAGGAGGCCCAGTTCCTTGGTCAGATCCATAGTCCATCTGAGAATCTCCAGACAGCGACGACTTGTGGGAGCTCTTAAAAGCTAGTCGTCTGACGGAGCCGGACACAAGATCATGGTACTGCTGCACAGTCTGTGAACTGTCAACCATGGGGAAGCGAGGAAGTACAGTGACAACCCGAAGCTGTCTAGACTGTCTGGGTCGTACAGACAACTCCTTATCGGGTTGCTGAGGTTGCCGCACTGCGTCACAACAAGACACTTCTGCTGGTTGTTGAACGTCTTCCCAGTGACACACTGACTCCGTAAACAAAAAATCCTCTAACAAGGACTAAGCTTGGACTGCATGTCTTGCAACACAGCTCAAGGTCTATGGGAGCAGGTGTGGTAACAGACGGGGTTAGCGACTGAAGTGGAACCATTACCCTCCCTGGAAGCATGCTATGCTTAAATAAAAGTCCATAGGAGGCTAAGCAGCTAAAGGCTCCTCTCCAAATGACAGAGTCTTCAAGGGAAAATCAGAAGGAGGGAGAATAGCACTTTCTCATCTACAGGAACCATATCCGAGAAAAGCTAAGTTCTCTCAGTGAGGGTTTCACTGGTGCAAAAGCAGCAGACTAGAAGGCAACGTTATGAAACTGCTTGACAGTCTAGTGAGTTGGCAACAACCAAAGATGTGTGACTGAGAAGCATGCGGTAAGGTATGCAGAGCATGCTGTATGTAGAGCATGCTGTAAGGTAAGCAGAGCATGTTGCATGGCGTGCGGCTTATGCTGCATGGGATGAGGCTCATGCTGCATGGGATGAGGCTCATGCTGCATGGTATGAGACTCATGCTGCATGGGATGAGGCTCAAGCTGCAAGGGATGAGGCTTATGCCGCATGCGTTGAGGAGGATGCCGCATAGTATGAGGCTCCTGCCTCATGGGTTGAGGCGGTTGCCGCATAGCATGAGGCTTTTGCCTCATGGTTTGAGGAGGATGCCGCATAGCATGAGGCTCCTCATAAGCATGAGGCTGCCTCATGGGTAGAGGAGGATTTTTTAAAGAAATCTGAACCTGACACTAATCTAGCTGTCCGAGGATTTACCTGGTGAGACATCAGTCTCTTTACCAGCGAGTTTTACCAGATTTCCCCGGGCCACCACGTGACACAATTGGTAGTAATTCATTCAAATTACCCCTAACGAGTCAATATGGATAAATATCAACACAACATCGTGTTCAAATAGAAATAAATTTCTACCTCATACTTGGGATCGAACGCTAGCCCCTTCTAATGAAAGGCCAGGTCGAAACCAACCATGCCACGAGAGCCCATTCAAGAGTTGAGGTTCTTGCCTCAAGAGTGGAGGTGGCTGCCGCAAGAGTTGAGGTTGCTGCCTCAAGGATGGTGGAGGTTGCCGCAACGCAAGAGGTTGCTGCATAGCGCTGGTATCTGGCAACTCCCAATGCGGCAGCTCACGCGTGGAGGTAGGTTGAGGAACCTCAACATCATACGTCTGGCAGGGTGGACTGCGCAGAGGTGGAGTTGAGGTTGCTGCCTCGAGGATGGTGGAGGTTGTCGCACCGCAAGAGGTAGCTGCCTCGAGGATGGAGGAGGTAGTCGCAACGCATGAGGCTCCTACCTCAAGGGTAGAGGAGGTTGCTGCAAAGCATAAGGCTCCTGCCTCAAGTGTTGAGGAGGTTGCCGCGTGGCAAGAGGCTCCTGCCTCAAGGAAAGTGGAGGTTGCTGCACAGAGCTGGTATCTGGCAACTCCCAATGCGGCAGCTCACGCATGGAGGTAGCTTGAGGAACCTCAACATCATACGTCTGGCAGGCTGGACTGCGTAGAGGTGGAGGAGCGCTCGCAGGAGGAGGTGTGTTAACCTTCTCTGCCTGAAACTCCTGCATCAACACCGCAAGCTGAGACTGCATTGTCAGCAGCATAGACCACTAGAGTTTAAGAAAGACAACAACAAACGGAGCTACTGTCCGTTGAAACTGAGGGTCTAAAACAGCTGGTGCGGCAACAGACGGAGTTACTGTCAAAAAACTTGCTAAGCTAATGATATAGCTTCCTGAATAGCGAAGGCTAAACTCTAGAGCAAATACATCACCAAATCGTGAGCAATAACTCCAGAATCAACAGCGTATCCATGTAGGTCTAGCCGGAGGCACGACAGAGGAAAAATTGAGGTGGTGTTGACAAGAAGTACTAGAGTACCTGACCACAGATGGCGCTGTGGTGTTCACCCCCACCTGTATAGCGATCGCTGGCGTATCCCGACCGTAGATTTCTGTCGGCAACAGAGTTGACAGCTACATGATTATCGGGTAAGATTAATATTGAAAATTTCATTATTTTGATAATTCTAGATCTCACTGCTCTTTATATCTATTAAACTTTCAACATTTAACAAAAGAAAGTTTTCTTTTTTACATTCCCTCTCCTGTATGAGGCCCAACCCAGAAGGTAGCCCATGAATGCAGCTACCAAGCCTCACCTCCACCCCACCTCTTGGTCCTCAATATTTGAAGTCGACAGAGACCTCCATTAATACATAACCTAGAGTTAAGTATCAAGTATACTAATAATCTATTCCATGTCTAGATCCTCAGACAGCAACATTCTCACCCGTAAAAATATTTAAAAAACAATTTGAAGAAAAAACGTAAAGATGTCAACAATAAGATATAGGAAGTATATACCTTATTAGGAGGGTAATGAGGTCTATATGGTTTGCCTGCTATTATATGACAATACTTTTGAGATTCTTTACAATATCCTGCTTACTACATTTTACTTTTCATCCATTCCTTCAAGTGTTTTCTCACCTAGATTGTAACTTAATTTAGTTATGACCAGTAAACACCATTCACTTAAGAATAAATCCTTATGGTGAGTTCAAAAGAACTCTTCTATAAGATTTAGTAGGGTATCGGAATTACACTAGTATCAAAACTTGAGTATACCCTGTTCTGTGACATTCAGAGAATATAACAAATATGAACGTAAAAAAAATAAAATATTTTGAAACATTTATTTTACTTTGACTTCCATCTGAAAATCAATCAGCATTTCCCTAACCATTGCATTGTCCGATTATATATAACAACAATACCATAAGATCTGATGACAAAAACAGTAAATTTAATTTCTATGAGAATTATGAAGTTTTCTTATGGGCTACGTTAGATCTAGAAAACAATTTCTAACGAAAATTTAAGTAGCTTGGACTGGGTGCCAATTTGTGATACTGCATTATTTTATGTTTATTATTACTAATTAAAATATTTACTTTAGCATAACTTCTCGAAGTACAGAAATTTATTCTTTACAGACAGGCTACATTTTTTCTATGATTTGAAGGCAGGGGAGAATCCTAATCGGCTAAAAAAATGAGAATAAATGAATGATTGGTAGGTAAGCCACGTCTACTAAAAAATTTACAATACAGTAAGTATCCTAATCTCATGTACTTCAATGCCCTTTTTCAAGGAAAGACTCAAATTTCTTTCACTAGAAGTTTATTTAGATTTCATTGACAAAAACAGGTATTGTCTAAAAACTGTATCATTTACTGTACTACATGCTAACTACAGTGTTGGATGCATAGGCTATATGTTTTTGACAGGACTAATCTCTCAGGAAGGAGATTGTTTGTTAGATGAGGAATACTGTATCTGTACTTGAGGTTTCAAGAATGATATAAATCCTACACAAGAAAAGTCCCAATAAACTGGATAACTATAATGAAAAGGATAATTGTTTATATGAACACATTAGAATTTCAGAAATATTTAAGTCATAAATTGTACCTTTAGTTCCCTATTTTATCCTTGGATTCAAAGGGTATTTTATTTTTACAATATATTTTATTTTATTTTTGATGTCGGCTGACCACCAAAATTGGGAGAAGTGCCTTGGTAGATGAATGGACAGCAAAAATTTAGCTCATATGATAATCTAGTTTATTTAAAACACCAGAGGTTAAATATAGAGTATTTAAAATTGTGTTTGAATATCAACTATTCTATTATTATTATTATTATTACTATCCAAGCTACAACCCTAGTTGGAAAAACAAGATGCTATAAGCCCAGGGGCTCCAACAGGGAAAAATAGCCCAGTGAGGAAAGGAAATAAGGAAATAAATAAATGAAGAGAACAAATTAACAATAAATTATTCTAAAAAAAAGTAATAACGTCAAAACAGACATGTCATACATAAACTATTAACATAAAAAAAAAATGTTATTTTTATAATAAAATAAATTTTTGAATATACTTACCCGGTGATTATATAAGCTGCAACTCTGTTGCTCGACAGAAAACTCTACGTTAAAAATCCGCCAGCGATCGCAATGCAGGTAGGGGGTGTACTTCAACAGCGCCATCTGTCGTGCAGGTACTCAGTACTCAATGTAAACACAGAACTCAATTTTCTCCTCGGTCCACTGGGTCTCTATTGGGGAGTAAGGGAGGGTCCTTTAATATATAATCACCGGGTAAGTATATTCAAAAATTTATTTTATTATAAAAATAACATTTTTCAATATTAAACTTAGCCGGTGATTATATAAGCTGATTCACACCCAGGGGGGTGGGTAGAGACCAGCAATAATTGTTTACATTATTATGAGCTAAGGATTTTTTATTTCATTTTAGCAGTTATTCAAAATAACAAACATAAAATAAATAAGTACCTGGTAAGGAAGTCGACTTGAACAATTACTCTGCCTTTTTAAGTACGTCTTCCTTACGGAGCCTCGCGATCCTCTTAGGATGCTGAGCGACCCCTAGGAGCTGAAGTATCAAGGGTTGCAACCCATACAACAGGACCTCATCAAAACCTCTAATCTAGGCGCTTCTCAAGAAATGACTTTGACCACCCGCCAAATCAAGTAGGATGCGAAAGGCTTCTTAGCCTTCCGGACAACCCAAAAACAATAATAAAACATTTCAAGAGAAAGATTAAAAAGGTTATGGAATTAGGGAATTGTAGTGGTTGAGCCCTCACCCACTACTACACTCGTTGCTACGGATGGTCCCAAAGTGTAGCAGTTCTCGTAAAGAGACTGGACATTCTTAAGATAAAAAGACGCAAACACTGACTTGCTTTTCCAATAGGTTGCGTCGATTATACTTTGCAGAGATCTATTTTGTTTAAAGGCCACGGAAGTTGCGACAGCTCTAACTTCGTGTGTCCTTACCTTCAGCAAAGCTTGGTCTTCCTCATTCAGATGGGAATGAGCTTCTCGTATTAACAGTCTGATAAAATAGGATAAAGCATTCTTTGACTAGGCAAAGATAGTTTCTTAACTGAACACCATAAAGCTTCAGACGGGCCTCGTAAAGGTTTAGTTCGTTTTAAATAGAACTTAAGAGCTCTTACAGGGCATAAGACTCTTTCTAGTTCATTTCCAACCATACGATAAGTTTGGAATATCGAACGATATTGGCCAAGGCCGAGAAGGCAGCTCGTTTTTGGCTAGAAAACCAAGTTGTAGAACATGTAGCCGTTTCGGATGAGAATCCGATGTTCTTGCTGAAGGCATGAATCTCACTGACTCTTTTAGCTGTGGCTAAGCATACCAGGAAAAGAGTCTTTAAGGTGAGATCTTTCAGGGAGGCTGATTGTAGCGGTTCGAACCTGTCTGACATAAGGAATCTTAGTACCACGTCTAAATTCCAACCAGGTGTAACCAAACGACGCTCCTTCGTGGTCTCAAAAGACTTAAGGAGGTCCTGTAGATCTTTATTGTTGGAAAGATCTAAGCCTCTGTGACGGAAGACTGATGCCAACATGCTTCTGTAACCCTTGATAGAGGGAGCTGAAAGAGATCGTTCTTTCCTCAGATATAAGAGGAAGTCAGCTATTTGAGTTACAGAGGTACTGGTCGAGGATACGGATACTGACTTGCACCAGTTTCGGAAGATTTCCCACTTCGATTGGTAGACTCTAAGGGTGGATGTTCTCCTTGCTCTAGCAATCGCTCTGGCTGCCTCCTTCGAAAAGCCTCTAGCTCTCGAGAGTCTTTCGATAGTCTGAAGGCAGTCAGACGAAGAGCGTGGAGGCCTTGGTGTACCTTCTTTACGCGTGGCTGACGTAGAAGGTCCACCCTTAGGGGAAGTGTTCTGGGAACGTCTACTAGCCATCGAAGTACCTCGGTGAACCATTCTCTCGCGGGCCAGAGGGAAGCAACTAGCGTCAACCTTGTCCCTTCGTGAGAGGCGAACTTCTGCAGTACCTTGTTGACAATCTTGAACGGAGGGAATGCATATAGATCTAGATGTGACCCATCTAGGAGAAAGGCATCTATATGAACAGCTGTTGGGTCCGGGATTGGTGAGCAACATATTGGGAGCCTCTTGGTCATCGAGGTTGCGAAGAGATCTATGGTTGGCTGGCCCCAGGTGGCCCAAAGTCTCTTGCATACATCCTTGTGGAGGGTCCATTCTGTTGAAATTATTTGTCCCTTCCGACTGAGAAAATCTGCCATGACATTCAAGTTGCCTTGGATGAACCTCGTTACTAGTGATATGTCTAGACCTTTTGACCAGGTGAGGAGGTCCCTTGCGATCTCGTACAACGTCAGAGAGTAGGTCCCTCCTTGCTTGGAGATGTACGCCAAAGCCGTGGTGTTGTCCGAGTTCACCTCCACCACTTTGCCTTGAAGGAGAGACCTGAAGCTTTTCCAGGCCAGACGTACTGCCAGTAGCTCCTTGCAGTTGAAATGCATTGTCCTTTGACTCGAGTTCCATAATCCCGAGCATTCCCGACCGTCTAATGTCGCACCCCAGCCTACGTCCGATGCGTCCGAGAAGAGAACGTGGTTGAGAGTCTGAACAGTCAGGGGAAGACCCTCTCTTAGGTTGATATAGTCCTTTCACCAAGTCAGACAAGACTTTATCTTTCCGGAAACCGGGATCGAGACCGCTTCTAGCGTCTTGTCCTTTTTCCAGTGAAAAGCTAGATGGTATAGAAGAGGACGGAGGTGTAGTCTTCCTAGTGACACAAATTGATCCACGGATGACAGTGTCCCTACCAGACTCATCCACAGCCTGACTGAGCAGCGTTCCTTCTTCAGCATCTTCTGGATGGATAGCAGGGCTGGGGGCTGATCGTCTTGTTCAGCAACGTCCTCATCAGAGGGTTCCTCATCCGAAACTGATGAGGAAACGGCAACGGAGTGGGCAACGTCTGACTCGCTGAATCCGGTCGCACTGGTGGATGCGTGACGGAGCCGGACGCAAAATCATGGAACTGCTGCACAGTCTGTGAACTGTCAACAACCATGGGTGCGCGAGGAAGTACAGCGTCAACCCGAAACTGTCTAGACCGTCTGGGTTGTGCAGTCAACACCCTACCGGGTTGCTGAGGTTGACGCACTGCGTCACAACAAGTCACCTCTGCTGGTTGTTGAACGTCCTGAACGTCAACAACCACCTCCGAGCGTCGCTTAACGTCAACGTGTGGCTGGCAACCCACACTGTGTCGCATCGGTGGAGGAACCACCTCAACTGGCAGACGCGAGTAGGTTACCTCAGCGTCAACAGGGCGCACAACCGACCGGTTGGAAGGTTGTTGGCCAGAAGGAGGAACCACCTCAACTGGCAGACGCGAGTAGGTTACCTCAGCGTCAACAGGGCGCACAACCGACCGGTTGGAAGGTGTTTGGCCAGAAGGTTCTTCTCCGCATTTAAGTCCTCTATCAAGGACGCAAGCTTGGACTGCATGTCTTGCAGCAAAGCCCATTTAGGGTCTACGGGAGCAGGTGTGGCAACAGACGGGGTTAGCGACTGAGGCGGAACCGTTTACCATCCCTGAAAGCCTTGTTATGTGTGACATAATAGTACAGCAAAACTTCAAAGGCTCGACAAAAGCTGAGAAGTTGACCTGTAAACAACTTGGAGTGTCTCCTGGCTAGGAGCCAGGGCGAGTCTACCAGAATTGAGAAGTCTATCTGGGCAGAGGCATGAACTCCCAAGCCGAGAACTTCTCTCGTGTCATATCAGACTCTCGCTCTATAAGCCAGTTTAAAAGAAGGGAAATCAAAGGCTGTATCCCTAAAACTCCTCCTGGTGCAAAAACCAGTCGCCTAGCCAACGTAACGCTCTCTAGGAGAGCGAGAGAGCACTAGCTTAAAAACAACGGCTTCGAAGTAGCTAGGCCTAGTGTAAGTTCTGACGTTAAGGCGAACGAGGAGCAGCAGTTACAAGATCCGGACGAAGATCCTTAAAAAAATCATCATGATTTAATTAAAGTCCATAGGAGGCTAAGCAGCTTAAGGCTCCTCTCCATCTGACAGAGTCCTCAAGGGAATATCAGTAGGAGGGAGAACAGCAACTTCCTCATCTACAGGAACCTTGTCCGATAAAAGCTAGGTTACATCAGTGAGTCTCTCACTGGTGCATTAGTAGCAGACCAGAAGGCAACGTCATGTAACTGCTTGACAGTCTGTGAACTGTCAACAACTGAACTGTCAACCACAACAGGTGCGTGAGGACGTACAGTGTCCACTCGAGACTGCTTTGACTGTCTAGACTGAGCAGTCAAAACAACTCTAGAATGCGGAGGTTGACGCACCGCGTCAAAACAAAACAACAGACTGTTGTTGTACCTCGCGAACGTCAACGGAAGGTTCCGTGCGTCGCTGAACGTCAAAATGCGGCTGGCAGGGTACACTGGAACGCATGGGTGGCGGGACTCTCTCAGCTGGAGTGCGGCAGAAGGTCGCCTCAGCGTCCACAGGACGCACAACCGTGGTTGGTTGTAGGCTAGAGGTTGGTGCAGTGTCAACCTTCTCCGCACGAAAGTCCTGCATCAATGACGTTAACTGAGACTGCATGGTCTGCAGCAAAGACCACTTAGGGTCTACAGGAGCAGGTGCGGCAACAGACGGTGTGACTGCCTGATGCGGTACCGCTTTGCCTCTCTTAGGAGGTGAGCAGTCGTCGGAAGACTGCAGCGAGTCCGAACTGACCCAGTGGCTACAACTGGGCCGTTGGACTTGCGCGGAAGGGACCGACTTGCGCTTAATAAGCCGCGAGACCTTGGTCCATGGTTTCTTACGAGAAACCTCTTCCGCAGACGAGGAATAAATGGGCTCTCTCGTCTTTGAGTGGGTGGGGCGATCTTGGGAAGATACGCCCGAAACCACAGAGGGAAAACGTCTGTTCGTTGATCAAGGCCTCTCGAACCCTTAAGTCGTTCGACATTACTTCTCCCCTGGGCTTGGGAGCTTGCAAGAGGTCCCGGACTAGGTGAACGACAGGCACGAACAGACGAACCCTCGGACGCAACACTGTAACACTTTGCGCATATCACTTTATCGATTTTCTGTTTTGCACTTATTTCACTGAGATCGAAACTTTTACTGATTTCTACCTGAAACACGCAATTCTACCCTTCATTAAAAGGTAGTAATTGCGAAATCAGTCGTAAAATGCAGCTCATTAATACTAGCAAAAAAACAGAAAACATATATTAAGATAAAAAATTCAGTGGCTGGGAAAGAGACTAAACGCTAGTTCATATAAACTACGTTTTCAATCTCTCACCGCACATAGCCTGGGGACAAGAATAAAAACCTAGAAACGTTTTACCTTCCTCCCCGTACAGAGACTAGGGACGAGAGTAACACGAGAACAACGTTACCCGCTTGAACGGAACGTTTTCTCTCCTCTCTCTCCCTCTCTATCTCTCTCTCTCTTTCTCTCTTGATTTCGCACCTAAGAGAAGAGCCCAATTATATATCGTCAAAAAAACATGTTATTTGACTAAAGGAAAAAACTGAAAGGTTTTCCAAATAAAAAGTTCCTTTAATATAGAATTTAAAACATTTAAGCTAAGAAAGAATGAACAAAACGTCAGAATCGATTTACTCTTACTGCAAAGTGAAACCGTGATACACTCTCTCTCTATCGTAACGATAGAGCGCATGTTGAACGTCCTGAACGTCAACAACTGCGTAGTCTAAACGTTAGTTCATCTTTGAAAAAAGTACGAAGACTATCAAAGAAATTCTTTCATAAAACATTACATTTAAAAAGTTTTAAATTCTTTAAAGGCTAAATACGATATAACGGGCTCAACGTTGATTAACTTCAGTTCCAAGTTAGGACCGCCTACTATCAGGAAAGGTCGCATATAAACAAAACATAAAAATTTATTTTTATATGTTTATAATAAATGGAAAGTTAATCGAAGAGGCCTAATAAAGGCGGAGAGATATAAAATATATAGATCTATAACGTGTTAAGCAAAATTACTAAAAACCTAAACACACTTCCGTCTAAGGGAAGGGTCGGCCATTTAAAAGTGAAAGAGAGTCCATACTCTCTTTGTCACCATAATTAAATCTATCCAAAACGAGTTCAAGTTTTGAGATGAAGATAAAACACCTGCATAGCGAAAGCTCAAAACTAGAATAGTGTACTTCACCAAATAGTTGTGAAAACAAATCCAGTTAGTAACAGCGAATTAGTAGGTCTTGCCGGTAGCCCGACAGAGAGAAAATTGAGTTCTGTGTTTACATTGAGTACTGAGTACCTGCACGACAGATGGCGCTGTTGAAGTACACCCCCTACCTGCATTGCGATCGCTGGCGGATTTTTAACGTAGAGTTTTCTGTCGAGCAACAGAGTTGCAGCTTACTGTATATAATCACCGGCTGTTTAATATTGAAAAATATATCATAAATAAACTATAAAAAAAGACTCATGTCCGCCTGGTCAACAAAAAAGCATTTGCTCCAACTTTGAGCTTTTGAAGTTCTACTGATTCAACTACCCGATTAGGAAGATCATTCCACAACTTGGTAACAGCTGGAATAAAACTTCTAAAGTACTTCTAGACAAAATAAAAAGGGAGTTACCTGCATTGTCTTTCATCAGTAGCCAATAATCTCTGACGACTCTGTTGTTGTTCTCTTGTCTGTTTAGACCATGTTCCCCTCTCCATTTCCTCTTGCACTTCATGAATACGCTGAATTGGTGGAAAACGCATAGTTAGAGAAACCAAAACAAATTCTGTAAATCTTACATAAAAAAAAAGTGACTAATACAGTACATATATGTGCTATAGAAATGCATCACTGATCATTAAAATGAAAATTTTACGACAGCTTTTCCCTTCATTAGGTTTAATGTGAAAAGTATTCTCTTAACTTTACTCTGTCTTGTAGTCTTTCTGCTAAAGCTCACATCACACATCAGGTCTAGTTACTCATCTATCCTGTTCTCCAAGATTTATTTGACTCACTCATGGTCTTTAGTCTACTACTCATGCATCAATTGCTTTTTAAACCAACTGGTCCTCACCCCTTTATATCACACACCCAAACCATTCCAATCTTTATTATTTATGTCAATTTTTATGCTTTTCTCCCCTACTTTCCCATTCTTCATAAAATATTCTTGCAAAACTCTGGCTATGAATATCCTCATTCTAGTCACACATTTACCTCGTCTGCATTTTCCCTAGTTTCAATACAATTCTTCATAAAATATTCTTGCAAAACTCTGGCTATGAATATCTTCATTCTAGTCAGGCATTTACCTCGTCTCCATTTTCCCTTTTAGTTTCAATATACAGATTAGTATCTGTCTTTTGAACCAACATTTGTCTTTTCTTCTCTCTACATTTTGATTTAACAGTAGTTATTGCTCTCCTTGTTATCTGTGCTACAGCAACTCATTTTTTACTAACTTCCCCACTTTTGCTCTACAGTGCTGTCTGGCCCAAAGACAACAATGGCTACACTTCTAGTACATCGATCTCCACTTCCATACATAATTCTTATCAATTATTAAATGCATCTTCTGTGATTCTTTAACATTTAGTACAAAGTACTGAGTTGAGACTCAACCAACACCACCACATAGCCACTTTCCTGCTTGTACATTTCCCTTTACTCCATTTCTTCATAAGCTTTGCATTGATCATCTCAAATATAATTCTTTCAACCTTTTTAACTTTTTCATAAACCTTTTTTCAGAATCTACTATTAACATAAGGTCATCAAGGTATTAAGTAGCTCTTATTATTATGATAATCAGCACTAATTCATTATGAACACCAACAATTATCTTTAATACATCAGCTACACTTACCACTATCGTCCCTCTGCATCTAGCAATATAGTAGAATAACTTACCTAACTTAATGACTTTCTGGTATCCTCTGACTTATATTGCCCTTTTAATTACTTATTGTGGCATTAAACCAAATTCCCTTTTAAGGCACATGAATAATTGGATTTATCTCTCCCTCTTTATAAGGAACTTTTGCTGTAGCTGCCTTATTATAAAGAAAACTCCTACTGTTTTGACTTCTAGCATAAAGTTAACTCAGCATCCCCTCTCACCCTTCTAATATTTTCACAGTATGCTTGAGCAATATTTATTAGTCTTTAGTTTCCACATGGTAGTTTATAGTTTACTAAAATCCCTACGTTTCAATTCATTCCTCAATGAACTGTATTTTACAATATGAAAATAACCCAGTCCTTGAAAAAGTTTTGGAAATATAATATAACTGATTCCTAGACATTAAGAAAATCTATGATTCTCATGTTCAGGTCCTCTAAAACAATACTGTAAATAAGTTGCCAAAACACTGAATTATCTCACCTTAAGTGCGTCTAATGATTCATCTAACAAAAAGGTGGTATCATTCATGAGGAGGTTAACAAACTTCACGAACTCCTTTCCTGAGCTGTAAGGGAAAATAAGTCTTATTATAACTAAAGTAGGCTGTGGAAAATTTTCAAAATAAAATATATTGCAGACATGACATCAGAAACTTAAAATCAGTATAGTTTTTTCATTTCAACATGAAAAGACTACACATATTCAAGAACAGTATTGCTGAGTATGACTTAATTTATATGTTTAAATTAACATTACAATTCTATCTACATTCTCTTAAGGACAACAGTTTTAAATATTAGTCTTGTAAAAATGCTCTTTGCATTTAAGACAATTGAAACAAATCCTCATCATCACCATGCCTTAAAATCTGTCCAAAATTTTGACAAACATTGTAGGAAATACATTTCTCTTATTGGATATAAAATTCAAACTCAAGATTAAACTTTTTAGTATAGTATAGAGAGAAACGCAAACATAAGATTTATTGAAAGAACATATAGAAAAATCATAGAAGTTATAATTCTATAATCTTACTTGGATTCTGTAATAACAGCCTGCCTGTGCTGTCTATCATTCCAAAGGCTCTTGAAAATTATGCTGATGTGATACCGGATCGTGAATTTGTCATAAAATTCACTGCTAGCGCCAGTAGACTCCACCACTGAGGAAAAAGTTTCCATCAGAACATCTATAAATTCTATCTATAAAAAAGTAAAAAGGATGAGTTCGTTTAAATGTTTATTGTATGCAAAATCCCATGTTTCATCTCCTCAACACTGCATTTTTAATTAATCAACAATATTATGAATAAACTTAACTGCCTTCAATCTTCTAAATTTGAAAAAGAAAATAGATGACCCTAAGGTATTAGAGATAGGCCAAAATAGAATATAATTTCTAAAATGGTACAACCTCTTTCTTACCTAAAAATTATAATTTTCAAGCAATAGTTTACGCTTATTATCAAGTTTCTTTCTAACGAGAGTGTAGAATCAAAGAACAGTAATAACAAAACAAAATTAAATTCTCTTGCCATTCAACTTTTAAAAAGCTGGAATTCTGATAATGAAATTTGCTATGTCTATACAGTACTCACCTGTCGTTTATACTCCTTTTTTATACAATAAGTTGGTTTATCAATATTTACACCTTGAATTAACAAAAAAATACCATTTCCTTTCCTTTTAATAGAAAACTGTCTAGAGTAAAGTAATGAGACACAATAGTGGTTAATAGCAAGAAGTCGAACCATTCCATATCCTCTTGAAATCACAAGTCAGTGGGGAGGATGGTAGGCATATATATGAACACTGGGTGAGTATAAGAATAAAAACCTCATCATCAAAATTACATTTATTTCTATAAACCTCCCCTGATGTTCATATTGCCAACTCCCACACTCAGGAGGAGGTGATATGCCAGTGAAGGAAAAGGATGGGAGATTATTTAAAATGCATAAAAAAAATTAGAATTCTAGACTCAAATGGTCTACATCATCCTTGAAATACAAGACTCCAGATTGTACTGTATTTCTAGATATTTGAAATATTTAGAAAATAAGAAAATGATAAATTACTGGAGAAAAGTTAGAAGCCAACCATAGACTAATTTTCATTATCATCTTTTTAATACTCTATTTCTAAGACTTTACTAAACTTTTTTCATTGTCTATTCATTACGTATGGGAACTGAAGTATATGAGCTGAAGAGACTTGTTTAAGCAAGTGAGGTACTAATCCCTACATTTACCAAGAAGGGTAAAGCATGAGATGAGCTAGTAGCTGAGCTTGCAAGCAAACAATGCATAACCATTCAAAAGCGATCCAATTGAACAATTTAGCAACGAATGCAGGAATGGAAGACTTCAGTATCAAAAGGCTCTAAAATAATTAAAGAATTGGAGGCTCTACTAGAGGATCTTGACTCTAATGCACAGTGATTATTCAAAACCCTTACTGATTGGAGCACTATTAGCACCCAAATTTGCTAGTCAGGTTAGGATTAGCATGTAAGAGCAGAATTAACACCAACTACCAAGGACTCACTGGTAAAAATGTAAGAACTTTGAATCACAACGCTATCAAAACTTGGCTGGGTTGTGGTGGCCTATTGGAAATGTCCCTGGCTGGTGATCACCAGACTGGGGTTCGAGTCCCGCTCAAACTCATTAGTTCTTTTGGTGGCTGCAACCTCACCATCCTTGTGAGCTAAGGATGGTCCTAACATGGGTGAAGAGGGGGTTTTGGGCAATGTCACTGTTCCTTGCCTCTGCCATTCAAGACCAGACTTTAAACTTTCAATTTTCTATTAGAGAACGATGATAGAACGTCATATTCATCATCATCCTCACTATAAACAACTAGCCTAGTCTTCTCTGGATATCACTCTGATCTAAAAACAGGTTTCATTAGCACTCAAACTTGAAAAAGACTTTCCCTGAGAGGAACAATGAGTCAATCACACTTCTCACGATGGTAATAACAGTACTATCCCTACACAGTAATTACTTACCAAGTCAGAGGAAGACGACTCAAAACCAATAAGACTTAAAATCTGGATGAGGTGTACTTCAAGAATGAACCAATGCTAGAGAAAAACTGAAATAACAAAGAAGCCCTGGGTCTTGCTTCTTGCCATTGCTCGCTAGCGTGTCTTGTTACTCCACTACAGGCATGTGTCTATTACAAGGAAGGAAACTGGGAAATTTGTAAAATTTTAGGGGCAAATGTCAATAAACTAAGTTTCAGTAGAAGTAATATGTTATTTTCATTAGTAAAATAAATTTTTGAATATACTTACCCGGTGATCATATAGCTGTCAGCTCTGCTGCCCGACAGAAAAACCTAAGGACAAAATACGCCAGCGATCGCTATACAGGTGGGGGTGTACATCAACAGCGCCATCTGTCGAGCAGGTACTCAAGTACTCCATGTCAACACAGAACCAATTTTCTCCTCTGCCCACTGGGTCTCTATTGGGGAGGAAGGGAGGGTCCTTTAATTTATGATCACCGGGTAAGTATACAGTATTCAAAAATTTATTTTACTAATGAAAATAACATTTTTCAATATTAAACTTAGCCGGTGATCATATAGCTGATTCACACCCAGGGGGGTGGGTAGAGACCAGCATGACATGTTGACATTATTATGAGCTAAGTATTTTGTATTTCATTTTAGCAGTTATTCAAAATAACAAACATAAAATCAATAAGTACCTGGTAAGGAAGTCGACTTGAACAATTACTCTGCCTTTTTAAGTACGTCTTCCTTACTGAGCCTCGCGATCCTCATAGGATGCTGAGCGACTCCTAGGAGCTGAAGTATGAAGGGTTGCAACCCATACTAAAGGACCTCATCAAAACCTCTAATCTAGGCGCTTCTCAAGAAAAGACTTTGACCACCCGCCAAATCAAGTAGGATGTGAAAGGCTTCTTAGCCTTCCGGACAACCCAAAAACAATAATAAAACATTTCAAGAGAAAGATTAAAAAAAAGGTTATGGAATTAGGGAATTGTAGTGGTTGAGCCCTCACCCACTACTGCACTCGTTGCTACGAATGGTCCCAGAGTGTAGCAGTTCTCGTAAAGAGACTGGACATTCTTAAGATAAAAAGACGCGAACACTGATTTGCTTTTCCAATAGGTTGCGTCAAATATACTTTGCAGAGATCTATTTTGTTTAAAGGCCACGGAAGTTGCGACAGTTCTAACTTCGTGTGTCCTTACCTTCAGCAAAGCTTGGTCTTCCTCATTCAGATGGGAATGAGCTTCTCGTATTAACAGTCTGATAAAATAGGATAAAGCCTTCTTTGACATAGGCAAAGATGGATTCTTAACTGAACACCATAAAGCTTCAGACGGGCCTCGTAAAGGTTTTAAAATAGAACTTAAGAGCTCTTACAGGACATAAGACTCTTTCTAGTTCATTTCCAACCAAACGATAAGTTTGGAATATCGAACGATATTGGTCAAGGCCGAGAAGGCAGCTCGTGTTTGGCTAGAAAACCAAGTTGTAGAACATGTAGCCGTTTCGGATGAGAATCCGATGTTCTTGCTGAAGGCATGAATCTCACTGACTCTTTTAGCTGTGGCTAAGCATATCAGGAAAAGAGTCTTAAAGGTGAGATCTTTCAGGGAGGCTGATTGTAGCGGTTCGAACCTGTCTGACATAAGGAATCTTAGTACCACGTCTGAATTCCAACCAGGTGTAACCAAACGACGCTCCTTCGTGGTCTCAAAAGACTTAAGGAGGTCCTGTAGATCTTTATTGTTGGAGAGATCAAAGCCTCTGTGACGGAAGACTGATGTCAACATGCTTCTGTAACCCTTGATAGTGGGAGCTGAAAGAGATCGTTCTTTCCTCAGATATAAGAGAAAGTCAGCTATTTGAGTTACAGAGGTACTGGTCGAGGATACGGATACTGACTTGCACCAGTTTCGGAAGATTTCCCACTTCGATTGGTAGACTCTAAGGGTGGATGTTCTCCTTGCTCTAGCAATCGCTCTGGTTGCCTCCTTCGAAAAGCCTCTAGCTCTCGAGAGTCTTTCGATAGTCTGAAGGCAGTCAGACGAAGAGCGTGGAGGCCTTGGTGTACCTTCTTTACGCGTGGCTGACGTAGAAGGTCCACCCTTAGGGGAAGTGTTCTGGGAACGTCTACTAGCCATCGAAGTACCTCGGTGAGCCATTTTCTCGCGGGCCAGAGGGAAGCAACTAGCGTCAACCTTGTCCCTTCGTGAGAGGCGAACTTCTGCAGTACCTTGTTGACAATCTTGAACGGAGGGAATGCATATAGATCTAGATGTGACCAAACTAGTAGAAAGGCATCTATATGAACTGCTGCTGGGTCCGGGATTGGTGAGCAAAATATTGGGAGCCTCTTGGTCATCGAGGTTGCGAAGAGATCTATGGTTGGCTGGCCCCAGGTGGCCCAAAGCCTCTTGCATACATCCTTGTGGAGGGTCCATTCTGTTGGAATTATTAGTTCCTTCCGACTGAGACAATCTGCCATGACATTCAAGTTGCCTTGGATGAACCTCGTTACTAGTGAAATATCTAGACCTTTGACCAGGTGAGGAGGTCCCTTGCGATCTCGTACCATGTCAGAGAGTAGGTCCCTCCTTGCTTGGAGATGTACGCCAAAGCCATGGTGTTGTCCGAGTTCACCTCCACCACTTTGCCTTGAAGGAGAGACCTGAAGCTTTTCCAGGTCAGACGTACTGCCAGTAGCTTCTTGCAGTAGAAATGCATTGTCCTTTGACTCGAGTCCCATAATCCCGAGCATTCCCTACCGTCTAATGTCGCACCCCAGCCTACGTCCGATGCGTCCGAGAAGAGAACGTGGTTGGGAGTCTGAACAGTCAGGGGAAGACCCTCTCTAAGGTTGATACAGTCCTTTCACCAAGTCAGACCAGACTTTATCTTTCCGGAAACCGGGATCGAGACCGCTTCTAGCGTCTTGTCCTTTTTCCAGTGAAAAGCTAGATGGTATAGAAGAGGACGGAGGTGTAGTCTTCCTAGTGACACAAATTGATCCACGGATGACAGTGTCCCTACCAGACTCATCCACAGCCTGACTGGGCAGCGTTCCTTCTTCAGCATCTTCTGGATGGATAGCAGGGCTGGGGGTTGATCGTCTTGTTCAGCAACGTCCTCATCAGAGGGTTCCTCATCCGAAACTGATGAGGAAACGGCAACGGAGTGGGCAACGTCTGACTCGCTGAATCCGGTCGCACTGGTGGATGCGTGACGGAGCCGGACGCAATATCATGGTACTGCTGCACAGTCTGTGAACTGTCAACAACCATGGGGACGCGAGGAAGTACAGCGTCAACCCGAAACTGTCTAGACTGTCTGGGTTGTGCAGTCAACACCCTACCGGGTTTCTGAGGTTGACGCATCTGGGTTGTGCAGTCAACACCCTACCGGGTTTCTGAGGTTGACGCACTGCGTCACAACAAGTCACCTCTGCTGGTTGTTGAACGTCTTACTAGTGACACACTGAACGTCAACAACCACCTCCGAGCGTCGCTTAACGTCAACGTGCGACTGGCAACCCACACTGGGTCGCATCGGTGGAGGAACCACCTCAACTGGCAGACGCGAGTAGGATACCTCAGCGTCAACAGGGCGCACAACCAACCGGTAGGAAGGTTGTTGGCCAGAAGGTTCTTCTCCGTATTAAGTCCTCTATCAAGGACACAAGCTTGGACTGCATGTCTTGCAGCAAAGCCCATTTAGGGTCTACGGGAGCAGGTGTGGCAACAGACGGGGTTAGCGACTGAAGCGGAACCATTTACCATCCCTGGAAGCCTTGTTATGTGTGACATAATAGTACAGCAAAACTTCAAAGGCTCGACAAAAGTTGAGAAGTTGACCTGTAAACAACTGGAGCGTCTCCTGGCTAGGTGCCTGGGCGAGTCTACCAGAATTGAGAAGTCTACCTGGGCAGAGGCATGAACTCCCAAGCCGAGAACTTCTCTCGTGTCCTATCAGACTCTCGCTCTAAAAGCCAGATAAAAAGAAGGGAAATCAAAAGGCTGTATCCCTAAAACTCCTCCTGGTGCAAAAACCAGTCGCCTAGCCAACGTAACGCTCTCTAGGAGAGCGAGAGAGCACTAGCTTAACAACAACGGCTTCGAAGTAGCTAGGCCTAGTGTAAGTTCTGGCGTGAGGCGAACGAGGAGCAGCAGTTACAAGATCCGGACGAAGATCCTTAAAAAATCATCATGATTTAATTAAAGTCCATAGGAGGCTAAGCAGCTTAAGGCTCCTCTCCAAATGACAGAGTCCTCAAAGGAATATCAGTAGGAGGGAGAACAGCACTTTCTCATCTACAGGAACCTTGTCCGAGAAAAGCTAGGTTATCTCAGTGAGGGTCTCACTGGTGCATTAGCAGCAGACCAGAAGGCAACGTTATGTAACTGCTTGACAGTCTGTGAACTGTCAAAAACTGAACTGTCAACCACAACAGGTGCGTGAGGACATACAGCACTGGTGCATTAGCAGCAGACCAGAAGGCAACGTTATGTAACTGCTTGACAGTCTGTGAACTGTCAAAAAACTGAACTGTCAACCACAACAGGTGCGTGAGGACATACAGCACTGGTGCATTAGAAGCAGACCAGAAGGCAACGTCATGTAACTGCTTGACAGTCTGTGAGCTGGCAACAACCAAAGCTGTGTGGGGAAGCCTCAACTCCTGACTGACTAGTCTGCTGCGGGCGAGTGGCGGTAACCACAGTGGGTTGCGGAGGCTGACGCACCGTGTCAAAACACGGCAGCTTAACTCCACCCTCCTGTTGTTGTGGTAGCACACGCACGTCAACGGAGGGTTCCGTGCGTCTGTGAACGTCAGCATGCGTCTGGCAGGGTCGACTGCGCATGGGTGGAGGAGCTCTCACAGCTGGAGTGTGGGAGCAGGCAGCCACAGCGTCTGCTGGGCGCACAACCGTGGTAGGTTGTAGGCTAACGGGTGCAGCGTCAACCTTCTCCGCACGATACTCCTGCAAAAAAGATGCTAACTGTGTCTGCATAGACTGTAGCAAAGACCACTTAGGGTCTACAGCAGCAGGTGCGGCAACAGACGGTGTTACTGCCTGTTGCGGTACCGCTTTACCTCTCTGAGGAGGTGTGCAGTCATCGGAAGACTGCAGCGAGTCCGAACTGACCCAGAGGCTACACCTGGGCCGTTGGACTTGCGCGGAAGGGACCGACTTGCACTTAATAAGCTGCGAGACCTTGGTCCAAGGTTTCTTACGAGAAACCTCTTCCGCAGACGAGAAGTAAATGGGCTCTCTCGTCTTTGTGTGGGTGGGGCGATCTTGGGTAGATACGCCCGAAACCACGGAGGGAAAAACGTCTGTTCGTTGATCAAGGCCTGACGAACCCATAAGTCGTTCGACATTACTTCTCCCCTGGGCTTGGGAGCTTGCAAGAGGTCCCGGACTAGGTGAACGACAGGCACGAACAGACGAACCCTCGGACGCAACACTGTAACACTTTGCGCATATCACTTTATCACTTCGATTTTCTGTTTTGCACTTATTTCACTGAAATCGAAACTTTTACTGCTTTCTACCTGAAACACGCAATCCTACCCTTCATTAATAGGTAGTAATTGCGAAAACAGTCGTATAATGCAACAGAAAACATATATAAAGATAAAGAATTCAGTGGCTGGGAAAGAGACTAAACACTAGTTCAAATAAACTACGTTTACAATCTCTCACCGCACATAGTCTGGGAACAAGAATAAAACCCTAGAAACGTTTTACCTTCTTCCCCGTACAGCGACTAGGGAGGAGAGTAAAACGAGAACAACGTTACCCGCTTGAACGAAACGTTTTTTCTCCTCTCTCTCCCTCCGTCTCTATCTCTCTCTCTCTTTCTCTCTTGAATTCGCACCTGAGAGAAGAGCCCAATTATATATCGTCAAAACATGTTATTTGCTAAAGGAAAAAAACTGAAAGGTTTTCCAAATAAAAAGTTCCTTTAATTTAGAATTTAAACCATTTAAGCTAAGAAAGAATGAACGAAACGCCAGAATCGGTTTACTCTAACTGCAAAGTGAAACCGTGATACACTCTCTCTCTATCGTAACGATAGAGCGCATGTTGAACGTCCTGAACGTCAACAACTGCGTAGACTAAAAAACTAAACGTTAGTTCATCTTTGAAAACAGTACGAGACTATCAAAGAAATTCTTTCATAAAACATTAAATTTAAAAAGTTTTAAATTCTTTAAAGGTTAAATACGATATAACGGGCTCAACGTTGATTAACTTAGGTTCCAAGTTAGGACCGCCTACTATCAGGAAGGTCGCATATAAACAAAACATAAAAATTTATTTTTATATGTTTATAATAAATGGAAAGTTAATCGAAGAGGCCTAATAAAGGCGGAGAGATATAAAATATATAGATCTATAACGTGTTAAGCAAAATTACTAAAAACCTAAACACACTTCCGTCTAAGGGAAGGGTCGGCCATTTAAAAGTGAAAGAGTCCATACTCTCTTTGTCACCATAATTAAATCTATCCAAAACGAGTTCAAGTTTTGAAATGAAGATAAAACCCCTGCATAGCGAAAACTCAAAACTGGAATAGTGTACTTCACCAAATAGTTGTGAAAACAAATCCAGTTAGTAACAGCGTATTTAGTAGGTCTTGCCAGTGGCACGAGAGAGAGAAAATTGGTTCTGTGTTGACATGGAGTACTTGAGTACCTGCTCGACAGATGGCGCTGTTGATGTACACCCCCACCTGTATAGCGATCGCTGGCGTATTTTGTCCTTAGGTTTTTCTGTCGGGCAGCAGAGCTGACAGCTATATGATCACCGGCTAAGTTTAATATTGAAAAATGAAAATTAAGGGAGGATCATAGAAATAATGTAACTCCCTTGTCAAAGGACATACCAAATAGAGTTAAGGGAAGAGATAATACACACACCTAAAACTGATTCTATGCTCTCCACACTATAACAGTGAATGTTTGGAATGAAGTGTGTTATTCATTGTAAACACATGGAAAACAGAATCAAGTAGGTTTAGCTATCAACCACAATTTTACACTTAATACCCCCCTAAAGCTAATTGTTATTTATATATACAGTAGTATGAATTACAGACATAACCTACTTACAGGTATAGAACTTCATGAGAGCCACAGGAAGATGCACAGCTAATGGATGGTGTAGGACTCGCTCATGAAGAGTATCAATATGTTGTTGGACTGATGGTGTTAACATAAATAGCACCTGGAAGAAGATAAAAAATTATTCTAACTACACATAAGAGTTACAGATGGCCCTTATGTGAGGGTTTGATTCCAAGCAACACCGTGTAATTCAAAAATAAACTATGTAGCTTTAAATCTCTTACATTAAATCAAGGCGTACACTAAATAGAACATGACATGTATAAATAAGTCTTGCACATTTTTTTTTTTTAAAATGGTATACATGATAAATCATATCTAGATTGATAAAAACCTAGAGAAATATAGACTACCAAAAAACATCTGTTGTTATACCATGTGGTTCATAGGATATGTAATAACCAATAGACTAAAGAGTTTGAACATTCATTACTGATACACCAATCTTAACCCTATGTACTATAAATCTTCAGGAATAAAAGCATAATTTTTTATATTCTGACTCACAAAATTCTTTTGTTTAATGATCTAAAAAAATGTGAATTATGAATTACAGGTACTATAAATACAGTATGGTTTGAAGGACATAAATCAAGCAAAAATAGACTCATACCCTCTCTTTGGTATTAAAGTTGAGCCAAGCCAATCATTCACTCATACATACCAGTAATAGTAACTGAATCCCTTGACAGTAGCTAGTTACTTCATAGTTAGAATTTAAAGTAATTGTTTCAAAATGATGTGGTAAGATCATTATAACAACATAAGTAAATTGTTTTTATATATTAAGCCAAAACATCTAATGTTATTTACATTACTAGTGTGTTCAGTGCACAGTAAACTTTGACCTGCGACTGAATCAACGTACTGTACAATTTTCCAAAATACAAAACATCGCTCTGTTAATTGTTTCTGCTTTATGATGCAAGCAGAGACCTGAAATATGAGTGAGCAAGCTTATGCCACCAGACAGTAGGTAGCATAAAATCATAAAAATACATGAGCAAGGTAAGTGTGCTATTGGCTTTGTGAGGGAGTACTTCTATGATATGTATGATCCTGAAACAAAAGGAGTTGATAAAGGCTATAGCACCGGAGTTAAGATTACATCAAAGTGCCACACCTCTGTCCATGAAGAGGTAAAAGTTATTATTGTGGCTCACGGAGAAGCAGCTTGCAGAGTATGACTGAGAGCATCATCTGTGAGAAGGCACAAGAAATCTACTGGGATTTGGTACAGCAGACGGTGGAAACATCAACCAACGGGGCATCAAGTTATTCAAAGCCAGTAGGGGATGGTTTGATAGATTTAAAAAGAGAACTCGCATTCACTCTGTCATCAAGCATGGTGAGACAGCAAACTTGGTTGTGTAGAGGAGCCAAGGAATTTATCAACTTTTTGGCTGAACTGACTGATGATTATGGATACATCTCCCAAATGTGGAAAAAGATCCCAACAAGTCTTCAACTGTGACAAGACAGGGTTCGTCATTGGAAAAAGATGCCGAGGAGGGTATTCATAACAGCCGAGGGGAAGAGTATGCCATGCCACAAATGCAAGTAGTGACTGTATAATTAAGCAGCTACTGTACTCATACATCATTCTGAAACCCCTAAGCCTTTAAGTATCAAAATACTTATGGAAAAACTGCAGGTTATGTGGGTCACCATGGAGTTTGTGTAGTGGGTAAACAGGGTCTTTGGTCCTGACCTCAAGAAGTACCTTATGGAAAGTAACCCACCATTGCAGGTCCTTCTGGTCCTTCACAATGCTCCCACATACCAACCAAACCTCACAGATGACACCAATAGAGCACTTAAGTTGAATTTGATATCAAAAGCCATTTGTGATTGATATTTACATCCATTAAAGTCATGTGTGCTAATGACTAATAGTCATCATAAATAGCCATATGTTGTAAACCTATTCATCAGCTATTATGGTGGAGATGGGTTGATTTAAAGTCTAAGAACAGATTCCTGAATTTGACATGAATATGTACAGTGGACTTGAACTTACTGAATATCTCCCTTGATGGCTCATTTGGTAGAGTCTACTGCTGGCATTTTTTGGGCCAGAAGCATAGGTTCAAGTCTTTGTCGAGCCAAAAGCATGAATCATAAAAGAGCACGCACACACATTTATATACAGGTTGCAACAACACCATACCTTAGGCAATGCAACTTACTTCAACAAGTTTGGCAGTGAGATACGGATTTTTAATGTGCGATGGAGAGCACAACAGGACGATAGTCATGGTGATGATGGGATCGCCAAGATTACTGATGGGGACCTTGGGGACGTATCTGTTCAGGAAAAAATTAATAAATAAAGTCCACAAAATATTTGAAGAAAAACATTCAAGAATAAGGATGCTCATTTAAATCACAAGAAATTTTTCTACACATAATCAACTGAACTTACAAGAGTTATATAATAAGAACTAAGCTGGTAAAGTTCACCCTAAATGCTATTACAAAAGATTTCATCGTTCATACTGTATCATTATTGAAATGTTTTTATATTTAGTAACCTATAAGATTCACCCATTTTACATAACTTTTTCATGAATTTTAGTGCATTCCATTATATATTTACTGAAATATTATATTAGTTTGGTTCTTTTTGGAAACAAAATATCTTTCAAGCGCACAAATAAATGTTAGTAATCCCTGCACACCAAGTCAAGAATAATCTAGCATAGCCTTACCACTAATCTTCACACATTTTGTTGTTTATTCCTTATTCATCTGAGTTTGTCGATAAGTAATTAATTATTGTATTGTCAAGTTCTTATTAATAATGTACATTACTTTGTTCTAAGTGAAATAATTGCCATAGTTAATATGCCTTTTTCAGTAAATGAGAAAACTGTATATTGGTTTACAACAAATTAAAAAAATTATACAAAATATGTTTTGATAATAAAATAAATTTTTGAATATACTTACCCGGTGATTATAATAGCTGCAACTCTGTTGCTCGACAGAAAAACTCTACGGAAAAATTCGCCAGCGATCGCTACACAGGTAGGGGGTGTACTCAACAGCGCCATCTGTCGTTCAGATACCCAGTACTCATTGTAAACAAAGCACTCAATTTTCTCCTCGGTCCACTGCGTCTCTATTGGGGAGGAAGGGAGGGTCCTTTAATTTATAATCACCGGGTGTATATTCAAAAATTTATTTTATTATCAAAATAACATTTTTCAATATTTAACTTAGCCGGTGATTATAATAGCTGATTCACACCCAGGGGGGTGGGTAGAGACCAGCAAAATATGTTTACATCATATGAGCTAAGAATTTTTATTTCATTTTAGAAGTTATCAAAATAACAAAAACAAAATAAATAGGTACCTGGTAAGGAAGTCGACTTGAACAATTACTCTGCCTTTTTAAGTACGTCTTCCTTACGGAGCCTCGCGATCCTCTTAGGATGCTGAGCGACCCCTAGGATCTGAAGTATCAAGGGTTGCAACCCATACAACAGGACCTCATCAAAACCTCTAATCTCGGCGCTTCTCAAGAAATGACTTTGACCACCCGCCAAATCAACCAGGATGCGAAAGGCTTCTTAGCCTTCCGGACAACCCAAAAACAACAATAAAAACATTTCAAGAGAAAGATTAAAAAGGTTATGGAATTAGGGAATTGTAGTGGTTGAGCCCTCACCCACTACTGCACTCGCTGCTACGAATGGTCCCAGAGTGTAGCAGTTCTCGTAAAGAGACTGGACATCCTTAAGATAAAAAGACGCGAACACTGACTTGCTTCTCCAATAGGTTGCGTCCATTATACTTCGCAGAGATCTATTTTGTTTAAAGGCCACGGAAGTTGCAACAGCTCTAACTTCGTGTGTCCTTACCTTCAGCAAAGCTTGGTCTTCCTCATTCAGATGGGAATGAGCTTCTCGTATTAACAGTCTGATAAAATAGGATAAAGCATTCTTTGACATAGGCAAAGATGGTTTCTTAACTGAACACCATAAAGCTTCAGACGGGCCTCGTAAAGGTTTAGTTCGTTTTAAATAGAACTTAAGAGCTCTTACAGGGCATAAGACTCTTTCTAGTTCATTTCCAACCATATACGATAAGCTTGGAATATCGAACGATTTTGGCCAAGGTCGAGAAGGCAGCTCGTTTTTGGCTAGAAAACCAAGTTGTAGAGAACATCTAGCCGTTTCAGATGAGAATCCGATGTTCTTGCTGAAGGCATGAATCTCACTGACTCTTTTAGCTGTGGCTAAGCATACCAGGAAAAGAGTCTTTAAGGTGAGATCTTTCAGGGAGGCTGATTGTAGCGGCTCGAACCTGTCTGACATAAGGAATCTTAGTACCACGTCTAAATTCCAACCAGGTGTAACCAAACGACGCTCCTTCGTGGTCTCAAAAGACTTAAGGAGGTCCTGTAGATCTTTATTGTTGGAAAGATCTAAGCCTCTGTGATGGAAGACTGATTCCAACATGCTTCTGTAACCCTTGATAGTGGGAGCTGAAAGAGATCGTTCTTTCCTCAGATATAAGAGGAAGTCAGCTATTTGAGTTACAGAGGTACTGGTCGAGGATACGGATACTGACTTGCACCAGTTTCGGAAGATTTCCCACTTCGATTGGTAGACTCTAAGGGTGGATGTTCTCCTTGCTCTAGCAATCGCTCTGGCTGCCTCCTTCGAAAAGCCTCTAGCTCTCGAGAGTCTTTCGATAGTCTGAAGGCAGTCAGACGAAGAGCGTGGAGGCTTTGGTGTACCTTCTTTACGTGTGGCTGACGTAGAAGGTCCACCCTTAGGGGAAGTGTTCTGGGAACGTCTACTAGCCATCGAAGTACCTCGGTGAACCATTCTCTCGCGGGCCAGAGGGGAGCAACTAGCGTCAACCTTGTCCCTTCGTGAGAGGCGAACTTCTGCAGTACCTTGTTGACAATCTTGAACGGAGGGAATGCATATAGATCTAGATGTGACCAATCTAGGAGAAAGGCATCTATATGAACTGCTGCTGGGTCCGGGATTGGTGAGCAAAATATTGGGAGCCTCTTGGTCATCGAGGTTGCGAAGAGATCTATGGTTGGCTGGCCCCAGGTGGCCCAAAGTCTCTTGCATACATCCTTGTGGAGGGTCCATTCTGATGGAATTATTTGTCCCTTCCGACTGAGACAATCTGCCATGACATTCAAGTTGCCTTGGATGAACCTCGTTACTAGTGATATGTTTAGACCTTTTGACCAGGTGAGGAGGTCCCTTGTGATCTCGTACAACGTCAGAGAGTAGGTCCCTCCTTGCTTGGAGATGTACGCCAAAGCCGTGGTGTTGTCCGAGTTCACCTCCACCACTTTGCCTTGAAGGAGAGACCTGAAGCTTTTCCAGGCCAGACGTACTGCCAGTAGCTCCTTACAGTTGATATGCATTGTCCTTTGACTCGAGTTCCATATTCCCGAGCATTCCCGACCGTCTAATGTCGCACCCCAGCCTACGTCCGATGCGTCCGAGAAGAGAACGTGGTTGGGAGTCTGAACAGCCAGGGGAAGACCCTCTCTTAGGTTGATATTGTCCTTTCACCAAGTCAGACAAGACTTTATCTTTTCGGAAACCGGGATCGAGACCGCTTCTAGCGTCTTGTCCTTTTTCCAGTGAAAAGCTAGATGGTATTGAAGAGGACGGAGGTGTAGTCTTCCTAGTGACACAAATTGTTCCACGGATGACAGCGTCCCTACCAGACTCATCCACAGCCTGACTGAGCAGCGTTCCTTCTTCAGCATCTTCTGGATGGATAGCAGGGCTGGGGGCTGATCGTCTTGTTGTTCAGCAACGTCCTCATCAGAGGGTTCCTCATCCGAAAACTGATGAGGAAACGGCAACGGAGTGGGCAACGTCTGGCTCGCTGAGTCCGGTCGCACTGGTGGATGCGTGACGGAGCCGGACGCAATATCATGGAACTGCTGCACAGTCTGTGAACTGTCAACAACCATGGGTGCGCGAGGAAGCACAGCGTCAACCCGAGACTGTCTAGACCGTCTGGGTTGTGCAGTCAACACCCTACCGGGTTGCTGAGGTTGACGCACTGCGTCAAAACAAGTCACCTCTGCTGGTTGTTGAACGTCCTGAACGTCAACAGCCACCTCCAAGCGTCGCTTAACGTCAACGTGCGGCTGGCAACCCACACTGGGTCGCATCGGTGGAGGAACCACCTCAACTGGCAGACGCGAGTAGGTTACCTCAGCGTCAACAGGGCGCACAACCGACCGGTTGGAAGGTTGTTGGCCAGAAGGTTCGGTAGCAACCTTCTCCGCATTTAAGTCCTCTATCAAGGACGCAAGCTTGGACTGCATGTCTTGCAGCAAAGCCCATTTAGGGTCTACGGGAGCAGGCGTGGCAACAGACGGGGTTAGCGACTGAGGCGGAACCGTTTACCATCCCTGAAAGCCTTGTTATGCGTGACATAATTGTACAGCAAAACTTCAAAGGCTCGAAAACAGTTGTGAAGTTGACCTGTAAACAACTTGGAGCGTCTCCTGGCTAGGCGCCAGGGAGAGTCTACCAGAATTGAGAAGTCTATCTGGGCAGAGGCATGAACTCCCAAGCCGAGAACTTCTCTCGTGTCATATCAGACTCTCGCTCTATAAACCAGTTTAAAAGAAGGGAAAGCAAAGGCTGTATCCCCCAAACTCCTCCTGGTGAAAAACCAGTCGCCTAGCCAACGTAACGCTCTCTAGGAGAGCGAGAGAGCATTAGCTTAAAAACAACGGCTTCGAAGTAGCTAGGCCTAGTGTAAGCTCTGACGTTTAGGCGAACGAGGAGCAGCAGTTACAAAAAGATCCGGACGAAGATCCTTAAAAAAAATCATCATGATTTAATTAAAGTCCATAGGAGGCTAAGCAGCTTTAGGCTCCTCTCCATCTGACAGAGTCCTCAAGGGAATATCAGTAGGAGGGAGAACAGCAACTTCCTCATCTACAGGAACCTTGTCCGATAAAAACTGAGTCTCAAGCAAGGGAGAGACCTACCGTGGTGGCAATGCTTTACAAGCAGAGTCCACACTCACTGGTGCATTAGTAGCGGACCAGAACGCAACGTCATGTAACTGCTTGACAGTCTGTGAACTGTCAACAACTGAACTGTCAACCACAACAGGTGCGTGAGGACACACAGCGTCCACTCGAGACTGCTTTGACTGCCTAGACTGAGCAGTCAAAATGACTCTAGAATGCGGAGGTTGACGCACAGCGTCAAAACAAGTCAACTCCGAGTGTTAGTGAACGTCTTGAACGTCAACAGGAGCATCAGCAAGTGGCCTAACGTCCAAATGCGGCTGAAAAACCACACGAGACCGCATCGAGTGTGGTTCTAAACAACCTGACTGACGTGACTAAGCTACGCCAACGTCAACAGTATGCACAAAGGAACGTTAGGTTGGCTGAAAGCCAGGATATCGATGAGATAAACGGCTAGACTCAACGGACTAATCGGTAGAATAGTCTTCCATAAGGGAGGCAAGCATATACTGCATGTCTTGCCATACAACCCATTAAGGATCAACGGAAATGGTTGTGGTAAGAGACGAGGGTAACGTCTGTGACCGCAACACTTTGCCTACAAAAAAAGACTCTCGGAGTCTGTGATACGCTTTTGTTAGGCGGCGAGAAGTTATCCGATGACTGCATAGGGTCAGAGCTGTCCTAATGGTTGTAACCAGGACGCTGGACCTGTCCTGAAAGGACTGACTTTCGCTTAAGGGCTTCGAAACCTTGTGACAGGTTTCTTATGCGAAAAGCCTCCGGATGACGAGGAGAAACAACGTCTCTCTCGTCTTATGGTAGGGGAGATCTTGGTAAGATACACCCGATACCATAGAGGGAAAAACGTCTGTTCGTTGGTCAAGGCCTCTCGAACCCATAAGTCGTTTGACATTACTTCTCCCCTGGGCTTGGGAGCATGTAAGAGGTCCCGGACTAGGTGAACGACAGGCACGAACAGACGAACCCTCGGACGCAACACTGTAACACTTTGCGCCTCGGACGCAACACTGTAACACTTTGCGCATATCACTTTATCACTTCGATTTTCTGTTTTGCACTTATTTCTACCTGAAACACGCAATTCTACCCTTCATTAAAAGGTAGTAATTGCGAAATCAGTCGTATAATGCAAGTTCACTAATACCAGCAAAAAACAGAAAACATATTTTGAGATAAAAAAAATCAGTGGCTGGGAAAGAGACTAAACACTAGTTCATATACAGTGAACCCTCGCTACTTCGCGGTTCGACCATCGCGGATTCACCACTTCGCGGATTTTTTCCATAACCCATATATATACAGTAATATATATATATATATATATATATATATATATATATATATATATATATATATATATGTATGCATGTATTTATGTATATATGTAGGTATGTATATGTGTATACATATAAATATATATATATATATATACACACACACACACACATATATATATATATATATATATATATATATATATATATATATATATATATATATATATATATATATATATATATATACTGTATATATATATATATATATATATATATATATATATATATATATATATATACTGTATATATATATATATATATATATATATATATATATATATATATATATCTATATATCTAAAGTAGGAAGATGTGATGTAGTTCTAAGGGAAAAGTATGGGAAATATGTCTGGGTAATAAGCAAAGCTCTACCTCCAGTTTGTTTCTACATTATGATCAGAGATAAATGTAAACAAAACATTGGTTGCCATTTTTTATCGTGCTTTTTAGCATGTTTAGGAAATGCATGATATGAAATCACCTTTAATATTTGTGCCTGTTTTAGTTTAGGGTACTGTAGTACATGCATTAAGTGTTCTGTACATTAAAGGGTAGTTTGTTAACAGTACTACGTACAAGGGAAGGTTTTAAAAGTCTGAATATACATGTTGAATAAATAGGTAAATATGGTGTCACTACTTCGCAGATTTTCACCTATCGCGGCCGCGACTGGAACCTATCTACCGCGATAAACGAGGGTTCACTGTAACTACGTTTTCAATCTCTCACCGCACATAGCCTGGGGACGAGAATAAAAACCTAAAAACGTTTTATCCTTCCTCCCCGTACAGCGACTAGGGACGCGAGTAACACGAGAACAACGTTACCCGCTTGAACGGAACGTTTTCTCTCCTCTCTCTCCCTCCGTCTCTATCTCTCTCTCTCTTTCTCTCTTGATTTCGCACCTAAGAGAAGAGCCCAATTATATTTCGTCAAAAAAACATGTTATTTGACTAAAGGAAAAAACTGAAAGGTTTTTCAAATAAAAAGTTCCTTTAAATTAGAATTTAAAACATTTAAGCTAAGAAAGAATGAACAAAACGTCAGAATCGATTTACTCTTACTGCAAAGTGAAACCGTGATACACTCTCTCTCTATCGTAACGATAGAGCGCATGTTGAACGTCCTGAACGTCAACAACTGCGTAGCATAAAAAAACTAAACGTTAGTTCATCTTTGAAAACAGTACGAAGACTATCAAAGAAATTCTTTCATAAAATATTACATTTAAAAAGTTTTAAATCCTTAGCTCTTTAAAAGCTAATTACGATATAAAGGGCTCAACGTTGATTAACTTTGGTTTCCAAGTTAGGACCGCCTACTCTCAGGAAAGGTCTATATAAACAAAACATTAAAATTTATTTTTATATGTTTATAATAAATGGAAAGTTAATCGAAGAGGCCTAATAAAGGCGGAGAGATATAAAATATATATTGGAAAATCTATAACGTGATAAGAATTACTAAAAGCCTAAACACACTTCCGTCTAAGGGAAGGGTCGGCCATTTAAAAGTGAAAGAAAGTCCATACTCTCTTTGTCACCATAATTAAATCTATCCAAAACGAGTTCAAGATTTAAGATGAAGATAAAACACCTGCATAGCGAAAGCTCAAAACTAGAATAAAGTACTTCACCAATTAGTTGTGAGAAAAAACTCCAGTTTAGCAACGGCGAATAAGAGCGTCTTGTCGATAGCTCGACAGAGAGAAAATTGAGTTCTTTGTTTACAATGAGTACTGGGTATCTGAACGACAGATGGCGCTGTTGAGTACACCCCCTACCTGTGTAGCGATCGCTGGCGAATTTTTCTGTCGAGCAACAGAGTTGCAGCTATTATAATCACCGGCTAAGTTAAATATTGAAAACCTATTTTTCATGAACAGTGGATGATTACAAGATTAATCAATATAAAAACATTGAATGATAGCTTCCCTGTGTACTGAGAACAGCATTACACTTGTCTCACCCCAAAGTTTATTGCTACCACATGCTGTATATAATATATACTGTACTAAAAAAACTGGATAATATGGTAGTTTTTCATTATTTTGAAAGCAAGAGTAATGCAAAATATCTTAAAACAAGGCAATTGTGAGGATATATTCATCATTATCATCATCATCTCCTACGACTATTGATGCAAAGGGCCTCTGTTAGATTTTGCCAGTGGTCTCTATCTTGAGCTTTCAATTCAATACTTCTCCATTTATCATCTCCTACTTCACGCTTCATAGTCCTCAGCCATGTAGGCCTGGGTCTTCAAAGTCTTCTAGTGCCTTATGGAGGATATATTATGCTGATATATTCTGAATTTCTGAATCTAAAGTCATAAGCTGGGTCATTATTTCATATTTTCAATAACTCTTAAAAGATGACCATCTACATGATACAAACTTTTTGAATTACAGCTGTACTTCATCAATAATGCATGGGATATCTTTATTACCATATACAGTATTTTCATAGATAAGGACTCTTAATATTCTTAAAATATACATCCTAAACAGGTGATCATTTTATGTACCTATTCTAAAAGAATATTATATGCAGTGGATTAGACAGTCCCATAACTATGGGGGAACAGAGCACTGAAAGTACCCTTACTTAGCCTAGCCTACCAATGAATATATTTCATCTGAAATTTACATATGGAAAGCTATATCAATAGTAATGTTAATTATAACACTAAAACTTCATAAACAAAAAATGATCATAAAAAGAAAAGTTGGTAATGAACCACCCTAACATGACAGTACCTATCCAAATATGTACCTACTGGTTACACAACAAAAATTGTTGCACTTGTTTAATGCACTTTATTTACAGTGCCTAACTACTGGGTATGTCCTGTTTATATGTAATGTAACTGTAATTAAAATACAAACATTATTCTGTTGATAATTGCCATGTTTATAGATAAAAATACAGACATTTTTACCAAGAAGTATGTTTACAGTATGTAAAGCAAAGAGCTCTTTACACATTATATGAAAAACGCAGTTTAGTTTTTTGTCGTAGTTTCTTGTAAGAATCTGGCGAATCATCTTCAGTATCTGTGTTGTGAAGCAAATACAGAAGTTAGGAACAGATGAACCTTTATCTTAGGAACAACAATTTCAAAGATATTGTATAATAGGTAGTGATTGCTTGTGAAATTTCATTCCATTAGTACCGTATTAGTGTATTAAGATGGTTTAAAACTTCCGAACAAGTCAAGACCTATGACCGTATCTTATTGTTTACTTATAGTAAAAAAATGGGACAGGATGTTGCTTTATTCATCTATTTTCAAAACTATCAAAACTAGATGTAACATCATTTGAAGCGTAAAGCTCTTCATACACTTCATGAGCTCATTGCTTATAAGCTCTTCGTGAGCTCATTGTTTATACGTCTGTCATCTGGGTTCCAGCTTGAATCCTGTATTACGGCTTGGGGTGTCGCCGTCAGTCAAAAACAGACAGAACCACTTTTTTGGGCTAGTATACAAATCACTGTATTATCAGTACAGAAGTGGTTATTTGTTATTGTTGGTGAAATTTTGTTCATTTAATACCATATCAGCGTGTTAGATTGTTCGGAAACGTTCTGAACAGTTCAGGCATATATTGTAAATGTTACATACTGTATGGTTTATGAACAGTAAGCGTTGGGATGACAGAACTAGTTATAACACATTTATTTTGTGCATCTTGATTTTGTAAAACCCCACATTTGGTTTCATAAATGTGGGTTGTCCTACACAGTATCATGAAAAAGACAAACCCTTAAAGTTTACCTGAATTTCTTACCTTCTCTTATCTTATGGTCTCTTAACTGTCTAAATATACAGTAAGTAGTCTTCAGTTAATGGAATTGTTACCTTACTATAACCCTCAAGCATTCAGTTCCCAACTTGCTCATGGTAACAGGAGCTTATCGGACATAAACAATTATAGATTTCTTTGTTTTGTTAGCTCATATTTAGCAATTGTATGGAACTCTAAAAATAGTTGAAACTGTGTTACTATCTCCCTATATTTCCAATTAAATTTTAAAAAGTGACAGATTTCTAATTTTTCTATGAGAAAAATTGAGGAATTTTTAAAGCACACTAGATCTATTTTTCCCAAACAGATAAGATTGTAATATACTAACTAAAGCCACTCATACTTTAGCATGCAGCTAAACTATTGGCCGACTTAATTTACTGCTTAGTTGAACTTTAAATTTTTGAATTGAGATAAAAAAATTTTGTTGTATGTGACAAATCAACTCAAAATACATAGTAAATACATAGTTCCTAAGCCTTTTTAAGACAAAAATTATTTGCTACATTTAATATCAAAAATTTTAAGTAATTTTTATTTTTCCTAACATACTTACCGAGAACTACTTTCTTAGGAGTTACTGGTAACCTCCTCTCTACCGACCAGAGTTTTGTGTAGATTACCCCCCACCCCGCTTTCTAAGGAGGCCTACCCCCGGCATTAAGGAATGTGCCCCGAGGGTAGGCTTATCGTAGGTCGATGCCCGGCCAGGTCAGCTTCATCAGTAAGTTCTATTGGATTAGCACAATGCTAGCAAGGGAAGAGAGGCACTCGGGGAAGGAAGGGAGGGCCATTACCCGAAAGTAGTTCTCGGTAAGTATGTTAGGAAAAATAAAAATTACTTAAAATTTTTGACTTGTTCCAACACGAATACTTACCTCGAACTACTTTCTTAGGAGACTTACACTTTAGGAGGCGGGAGTGCTATTCGGACCCCCTGACCCGGGACGTGGAGGCCAAGAGGCCCAGGGATAACAGGACCTACTAGAAAGCGGATGCGAGGGTAACTACACAAGAGTTCACGTTAGTGTCTAAGTACTCACCCTTTGAAAAGCTTCTTCTGAAGTTCCTTCCAGTAGCGTGGTCGTGAAGAATGTGTTATCCAATGGTATCAGTCGGTACTCCCCGAAGAGGCAAGTAAGCAACTGGGTAGGAGGTAGGAAACCGCACTTGTGCCTACCGGTTGCTAGCCTTGATCGCGCCTGGGGCTTTTACCGTTACACCGCTTGGAGGGCGGAGATGACTGTTCCAATGGAGAACCCGTCTAAGGACTTCCTCGAGTAGTCCTCGAGGTAATGGGCAGTAAAGGTTGACTGGTTCGACCAAGTACCTGCTCGCAGGATCTGACCCACTGCCATGTTTTTCTCAAAGGCTAAGGAGGTGCTCAGGCCCCTGATGTCATGAGGTCGGGGGGTGCCTGGCACTGCTATGCCATCTTCCTTGTAGGCTCTGGCAATAACTTGTCTCAACCAGAAGGAAATGGTGTTCTTGGAAACTTGTTTCTTATTAATACCTGTGGATACGAAGAGGCTCCTGATGCCTGGGCGGAGATGAGCTGTTCTTTCCAGGTATTTTCTAATTGTCCGTACAGGGCATAATTTTAAATCTTCTGCATTACCCGTCTTAGGGATGGCAGGAATTGAGAAACCTTCGAACTTTGGATCCCAGACTGCTGGGTTCTGAGTCTAAGCCACAAAAGAAGGCACGAACTTGAAGGATACTTCTTTCCACCCCTTCGAATGAGAAACGTCGTATGACAGACCATGGATCTCTCCCACTCTCTTAGCGGACGCCAAGGCCAGCAAGAAGACGGCCTTGAGGGTGAGATCTCTGTCCACGATATCTTTCAAGGGTTCAAAGGGGGGACGACACAGCATCTTCAGGACCTTAGCTAAGTCCCACTGGGGCACCCTACTCGCCTGTGGGGGGCAGGACTGCTCAAAACTCTTGACAAGCATCGCTATATGTCTCAAAGCCCCCAGGTCGATGCCCTTCAGGAGGAAGACTTGGCCTAAGGCAGCCCGAACTCCTTTTATGGCTGGGATTGACATTCCCACCTTGTCTCTAAGAAATACCAGAAAATCTGCTATGTCTGGTACAGAGGCCTTAAGAGGTTTAATGTGCCTCTCAGAGCACCACTTCGTGAAGGAGGCCCACTTAGCCTGGTAGACCGCGGCTGACGACTTTCTCAGGTATAGAGACATTCTCTTAGCCGTGGAAGAAGAATATCCTTCTTTCTTCAGGAGCCGCTAAATAGTCTCCAGGCGTGAAGACGTAAGGAGAGTGGGATGTCGTGGAGCCTGAGAAAATGAGGCTGATGTAGAAGGTCTGACCTGTCGGGCAGAGGCCACGGCGGTTGACTCAATAAGTCTTTTAGGTCCGCGAACCACTCTCTCTCCGGCCACCAGGGCGCTACCAAAGTCATCTTTAGGTTTCGGGCTGTCCTTACTCTGTTGAGCACTTGCCTTACCAACGTGAAAGGGGGAAAAGCGTACACATCCAGATTGTCCCACTTGTGCTGAAAGGCGTCTTCTAAGGCTGCTTTCGGGTCTGGCACAGGGGAGCAATAGACTGGGAGTTGGGCGTTGAGTTTTGTTGCAAAGAGGTCCATCACCGGGGAACCCCAACGTTGGATGATGAACTTGGCTACTTCCGGAAGAAGGGACCATTCTGTCCCTACTATCTGGCCCATTCTGCTGAGGCCATCGGCCAGAACGTTTTTCTTCCCGGGAATGAACCTTGCTAACAGCACCACTTGATTTTCTTCTGCCCAATGCCCAATCTAGAATTTCTATGGTGAGATCGCACAACTCCTTCGATTTCAAGCCTCCCTGTTTCTTTATGTATGCCACTACCGTGGCGTTGTCGCACATCAACGCCACGGTGTTTCCCTTTAGTAGACTCGCGAAGTGTAGGCAAGCCTTCTGGACTGCCTTCAACTCCAGGACATTGATGTGGAGTTCTTTCTCCCCGTCCAACCAGGTCCCTCGTGCTGTTTCGTCGAGGAGATGGGCTCCCCATCCTTGGTTGGAGGCGTCTGTGAACAGTAGTAACTCGGGTGGATCGGTCCCGAAGGGCATCCCCTTGAGTGAGTTCGACCGGCAATGCCACCATTCCAGGGAGGGTCTCGTGTTTGGTAGGACTGGGATTAGCACCTGTTGCGAGTCCAGTTGACACCAGAGGTTCTTCAGGTTCCATTGTATGGATCTGAGCCTTACCCTCCCTTGGGGAACTAGTTTCTCCAATGAGAACAGGTGACCTATCAGCTTCTGCCAGTCTTTCGCTCTCCTGGGGCGCTCTGACAGGAACGGCTGAATGATGTGCATGAGGTTTCTTATCCTGTCCTCCGAAGGGAATGCTTTTCCCAGAATGGTGTCTAATGTCATTCCCAAGTAGTTCATTCTGGTGGATGGGGATAGATTTGACTTCTTCGGGTTGATTACGATGCCCAGATCCTTACAAAACTGGAGGAGTCTTCTCCCTTGTTCCTCCAAGAGGACCTTTGAGGCGGAAAGAAGCAACCAGTCGTCCAGGTATCTGATGAGGCGAATGCCTCGTTCGTGAGCCCACACTGAGACAGTCGTGAAGACTCTCGTGAACACCTAAGGCGCTGTTGACAGACCGAAGCAAAGGGTCCTGAATTGCAGGATCTGGGGACCCCATTTCACCCGGAGGAACTTTCGACTCGAGGGGTGGACCGGAATTTGGAAGTATGCGTCCTTGAGGTCTATGGTCATCATATAATCTTTCTCCCTCAAGGACAGCAGGACTGACTTCGGAGTGTCCATTTTGAAGTCCGTCTTCTTGATGAACTTGTTGGGAGCCAACAGATCTATAACCAGTCTCCACCCCCCGGTCGCTTTCTCTACCAGGAACAGGCGACTGTAGAAACCTGGCCCTGGGAGAAGAACTTCTTCCATGGCGCCCTTCTCTAACATGGAGGATACCTCCTCTTGAAGGGCGGTCCTCTTTAACGGGTCTTTGGGAGCTAGCCATTCCGTCCGGCTGGCCGGGATAAGAGGGGGTGGTTCTGATAAGAACGGAAGTCTGTAGCCCTCCTTTAGTACGGACACTGTCCAAGGCTCTGCTCCCTGAGCCTTCCATGCTTGCCAATGAAGTCTGAGGCATCCCCCAACCCGAGGCTTGGGCGGGGATAGGGGGCCTCCCACTCTATCTTCTTCTGGAGGAGCGGCCTGATCTGCCTCTCCTAGAGGCGGAGTAACCCGACCTGAAGGAGCTTGAGGGCGCTGGAGCTCCCCTGCGGGGGGGCTGAGGCGTTGCGGACAAGGAGGAAGAGGGAGCCTCTCTCCTCGTAGTGCTGGGAGAGGCTTGGGATGTCGCAGCACTATCCGAGACGGACCTCTTGTAGGGCGGTCTCCTAGAAGGAGTAGTTCTGGGGATGGTAGCCTCCTTCTTCTTCGAGACCTTCTCCATGATGGCCTCTAGTTCCTTCAGGGGAAACAAGGACTCTCCCCACAAGGGTAAGCTCCGAATGGCCCGCGCTTCCCTGTCTGGTACCTTCCGAGACACCTTCGTCAGTACGGTGTCTCTCTTACGGAGTACCCAGTTAGCCGTCAGAGCGAGCGACTGATAAGTTAAAAACTTAAGGGTTTTACCCCCGGAGGTAATAAGGTCTCTCAGGAGGCCTTGCTGGTCAGGGTCCGCGGGGTCGAACGAGGCTTGTACCCCTACCAAAGTGGAAGCTCACCAGTCCAGCCAAGAGGAGACGTTCACCAAATCCCTCGACATTTCCTCCATCATGGAGGCTTCTGCTGGCGAGAAACAGACCGGGGCCGAAGAGGCTCTATCGTCTGAGATGCCCTGACTCAGGATGTCGATGGACGACTCCACCTTACAGGGGGCTGGGCGACGTCCCGCTGGCACATAGACCTTGCCTTGGGTTCTGAGGCCCTGGAGTAATTTCGAGGAACTCTGAGTTTTGGGGGCTTCGGCATTACTAGCCACCACCTTGTCCACATACTCCTGCCCTAGGACTAGATCTCGGGCTAGAGGAAGCGCTAGAGACGTCTTAGGTTGGGTAGGAGTCTGCATGATTCTCAATAGGCTTGACCTCCAGTAATCCTCGTCCGTAGCCGTAGGTTCCTCGATTTTGTGGTGCCTTCTGATAAGGCCAACCACCCTCCTATAGGCGGAGTCCTCCGTTGGTGAACCCTCCCCTCCGTCAGCCGAGGTCTCGGCTTGGGGCCGGGGAGCTGGGTTACCGGGCACGCCGACTGGACGTCTAGCTCTTGGTGCCAGGGGCGCCGTCCTACCGGGGTACTGGATCTCATCCGCGGGTACGTCCGCACCAGGGGCCTGGGTTAACGCAGGCATCGCTGGTTCAGTGGGGACTCTCGTACGCCCTAGGGCTCTGGGTGCCGAGGACGCGGTTCCCGTGGGCTGACCCGACAGCGGGAACCGTTCCTTCCGACCCGAAGGCCGCACCAGCTGGGCTGGTTCGGCCAGGCCGCCTGACGAGAAGCACGTTTCCCCCCGCAGGGCGGGGTGAACCGGAGGCTTCGAGGACTTATGCCTTCTTGTAAGGTCCTTCCTGCGAGCTAGGTCGCGAGGGTCAAGGTTGTGTTTAGAGGACGGCATCCTTGGCGAACGCTCTCTGGACCGGCGGTCCGGGGAACAAAGCACCTTTGAGTCCCGGGGTACATAGACCCAGGCGCCATCAGGAGACCTACTCCTCCTATACTTACGCCCTGGGGAGCTATACCAGGAGCGCGACCTCGAACGGGAACGCTCACTCCTGGACCGCTCCCTCCGACGACGGTGTTTTACCCTGACTTCTTCCTCTGACGAGGAATAAACGTCCGATGAACCCGACGACACTGTGCTTATCGCATGTCGGCCGGTAGCGGGGACTGCGGGGGACTTCTTCGGGCGTTGAACGCCAGAGGTCGAGGGCTGGAGGAAGTCTTCGGGGACTTCCGTGAGGGGGGCCGGGAACGACTCAAAACGTTCCATGCCAGGGAGCCAGGGGTCCAGGGCCACATCCATCCTTAAGGGTGACCTACCCGGCGTCTTCGGGAGCCTCCAACCGAAGGCATCGTTACCTGAAGGTCGTAATTTCTTCTGGTTGTCTCCGCCTAACGAAGATCCAGAAGCACAGGCCCACGAGGGCGGCGAAGATACCGACACCGCGTTACTGCCCCACAAGGGGTCATCGGAGGAAGCGTGCCCCCCGAGCACAAGGGCCGACTCTCCGGACGCACTACTGGGTTCTTCACTAGCCCTAGAAGGGCCCGCAATCGGCACTGCACTTTCACTAGGCTCTTGGGAAAGGACGCCTTGTTCATTTTCTACACCAGACTTACCTCGTCCCCTACTCTGTGTAGGGGACGGCGAAACAGAGGCCCCGTCGGACCGCTCACTGGGTGATGGTAGCGGCGAAGTAACACTAGCTTTCCTGGGGGAACGTTTCGCCGATTTCCTCTTTTTGGTACCGTACCGTACCCACTGGATATCGCTCCAGTCTACACACTCGGGGCACGTATCTGCTGACGAACAAACCCTTCCCCTACAGGAGGAGCAAAGGGAGTGAGGATCCACTTCAGGCTTGGAGAGGAGCGCTCCACACGATTTACCGGCTCTAGGCCCCGGACAACGGCGGATTTGCTCCATAATGCACACAACGCAAGACACAAGCACGAAGGGAATCAATGAAAACACTGGGTAAGCACACGGGTGGAAGGTGAACGCACAGGAACACCCGGGAAAAGTACACTGGAAAACACAAGTTACCACGCGGGGAACACGTGGGGCACTAGAACGCACACAAAGGATCGATAGAGAACGAGGGCGAGGTGTTCACACGTCGCGACCAGAGAACTTACTGATGAAGCTGACCCAGCCGTGCATCGACCTACGATAAGCCTACCCTCGGGGCACATTCCTTAGAAAGCGGGGTGGGGGGTAATCTACACAAAACTCTGGTCGGTAGAGAGGAGGTTACCAGTAACTCCTAAGAAAGTAGTTCGAGGTAAGTATTCGTGTTGGAACAAACATATTTTCATATAAAATTTATTCCTTTGCTATGACCATGTAAGGCTAGCAGTCCATGGCCAAAATTATTTTATTAAAGTTGAAACAGTTTGATCTAAAATTTAGGAGCACTGGAAAATGTAGGTGGATTTGAAATGAATCGGTATGCCTAATTACATGCGTTATTGCTTGCAGCTAAATTAAAAAATCACAAATTTTTAAGTAATTTGTATTTTTCCTAACATACCTAGAACTACCTTCTTAGGAGTTACTGGTTAACTCTACCTAACCGACCAGCTTTTTGTATAGTTTATCTCCCTCTTCCCGTTTTCTACGGGGTCAACCTCTGGCAGTGTGGTACATGCCCCGAGGCGACCTCGGGGTCAGGCAGTGTGCTAGCTCAGGTCGAATCGCCAGTAAGTTTCGTTGGAATAGGTATTACTCGATCCTGCAGGTTCTCGGGGAAGGATGGGAGGGCCATAACCCGAAGGTAGTTCTAGGTAAGTATGTTAGGAAAAATACAAATTACTTAAAAATTTGTGATTTGTTCCAACACGGTTACTTACCTAGAACTACCTTCTTAGGAGACTTACACTTTAGGAGGTGGGAGTGTCCTGCAGGGATCAGGATTCGACGGGGAGGCACGCGAGAGAGGGAACCTCTAAGGAGGTCTTGATTCTAAGACCACTTGAAAACAGCACAAAAAGTAGGGGAAAACTATCCAAAAAACTCACTTAGTGTCTAAATGGCTTACCTTTTTCAAAACCAATTTCTTGAAGGTTATACCTTTCCGTGATTAAGGTCTTATCATCATCTTCCTGGCCCGTTCGATCCGGGGAAGGAAGGAAAAAGGGGAGGGGAGGGTAAGGTTAAGGAAGGAACTAGTGTCTCTTGGCATTAACACCCCCGGTTACCCTGGGGCTATGACCTTAGATCTCCTGAAGGGCCGACACAACCGGGCCAATAGAAAACTTGTCCAAGGATTTTCTCGTACAATCTTTTAGATAATGTTCCGTGAAGGTGGACTGTCTAGACCAGGTCCCAGCCTTCAGGATCTTACCTACAGCCATGTTCTTCTCGAAAGCCAGAGAGGTGCTCAGAGCCTTGATATCATGAGGTCTCGGTTTTCCAGGTAGAGGGGTCCCAGAAGCCTCGTAGGCTCTCTTTATCACTTGTCTCAGCCAAAAGGAGATGGAATTTTTCGAGACCGGTTTCTTCACCCGTCCTGTTGAGATGAATAAATTTTTGATCTGAGGGCGGTAATTTTCAGTCCTTTCCAGGTATTTTCTTATAGTTCGTACGGGACATAAGAGGAGATCCTTAGGGTTGTCGGATCGAGGGATGGCTGGCTCCGAAAAACCCTCGAACCGAGGATCCCAACACGCTGGCTTCTGTGTTTTCGCCACAAAACTAGGGACGAACCTAAAGACAACTTCCCTCCACCCTTTGGAGTGTGAGACCTCGTAAGAGAGGCCGTGTAACTCGCTAACTCTTTTCGCCGAGACCAGGGCTAAAAGAAAAGCTGTTTTAAGGGTGAGTTCTCTGTCTAATATGTCCCTGAGAGGTTCGAAGGGCGGTTCTGACAGAACTTTGAGGACTCTTGCTAAGTCCCACTGCGGAACCCGTACCTCCTGGGGGGGACATGATTGCTCAAAACTAAGGATGAGCATCGAGATGTGCCTCGAGGCTCCCAAGTCAATGCCTCTAAGGAGGAAGACTTGACCTAGGGCTGCTCGAACTCCTTTGATGGCTGGGATGGACAAACCCACATCGTGTCTCAGGTACACCAGAAAGTCTGCAATGTCCTGGATCGACGCCCCTAAGGGCCTGATGTTTTTGGATGCACACCACTTCAGGAAGACTGCCCACTTCGCCTGGTAGACAACTGCTGAGGAACGTCGTAGATACCCAGACATCCTTGTCGCGGTTCTCGATGAGTATCCTTCTTTCTTCAGGAGCTTCTCGATAACCTCCACGCGTGAAGGCGGAGGGATCGAGGGTTTTCGTGCCACCTGTGAAAGTGAGGTTGTTGCAGGAGGTCTGGCCTGTCCGGAAGCGGCCAAGGAGGATGAAGAGCTAATTCCTTTAGGTCTGCGAACCAGTCTCTCTCTGGCCACCAGGGCGCTACTAAAGTCATCGACAGGTTGGACGACACTCTCACTCTGTTCTGCACTTGCCTGATCAAACTGAAGGGAGGGAAGGCGTACACATCGAGACCGTCCCAGGGATGTTGGAAGGCGTCCTCGAACGCTGCTGACGGATCTGGGATTGGAGAACAGAACACGGGGAGTTGGGCATTCAGACATGTGGCGAACAAGTCTATCACTGGGGAGCCCCACAGTAGGATGACTGCTCGAGCTACCTCCGGGTGTAGGGTCCACTCCGAACCTATCACTTGACCCGCCCTGCTGAGGCCGTCGGCCATCACGTTCCTCTTTCCTGGAATGAACCTTGCCGTCAGTTCCAACCCTTCTTCTGTGGCCCACTCCAACAGTTCCGTGGCTAGGGCGCAGAGGACCTTTGACTTCATGCCTCCCTGCTTCTTTACATACGCCACCACTGCGGCGTTGTCGCACATTAACGCCACAGTGTTCCCTCGCAGTAAGTGTATGAACTGTCGACACGCCCTTAGAACTGCTATCATCTCCAGGATGTTTATATGGAGAGACGCCTCCTCGCTGGACCACTGCCCTTTTGCTGATTTTCCTAGCAGGTGCGCTCCCCAGCCCTCCTTCGATGCATCCGTGAACAACAGCATCTCCGGGGGGTCGGAGGCGAAGGGCATTCCCTTCTCTGTGTTTGACCTGATGCTCCACCAAAGAAGGGTCTCTCTCGTCTTCGGGAGGACTGGGACTACTTTGTGGGGCTCCTTGCCTTAGACCCACGACTCCTTTAGATTCCACTGTACCGGGCGGAGCCTGAGTCTCCCTTGCGGTACTAATTTTTCCAGGGAAACCAGATGACCCAGTAACTTCTGCCAGTCCTTGGCCCTCCTGGGTTGTCCCGTCAGGAAGGGTTGAAGGATACGTTCCAGGTTGGCCAACCTTTCTTCTGAGGAGAAGGCCCTTACTAACTGGGTGTCCAGGACCATCCCCAAGTAAGTCATCCTGGTGCTGGGGACTAGCTGGGACTTCCCTAGGTTGACTGTGATCCCTAACACCTTGCAGAGGTCGAGCAACATAACGCCTTGCTCCTTCAGTTGTTCCCTTGAGGCAGAAAGCAGCAACCAGTCGTCCAGGTACCTGAGTAGTCGAATGCTTTCTCGTGTGCCCACGCCGAGATCGCGGAGAACACTCTCGTGAACACTTGCGGGGCCGTCGAGAGGCCGAAGCACAGGGTCTTGAACTGCAGGACACTGGACTCCCACTTGATCCTGAGGAACTTCCTGCTGGAGGGGTGCACGGGGATTTGAAAGTAGGCATCCTTGAGGTCGAGAGACATGAGGAAATCCCCCTCCCTCAAGGCTGCGATCACTGTCTTGGGGGTATCCATCTTGAAATCCGTCTTTGAGACGAACTTGTTGAGGGCTGAGAGATCTATGACTGGCCTCCACCCTCCTGTCGATTTTTCCACAAGGAAGAGCCTGCTGAAGAAACCAGGGCCGGGGTTCTCCACTGTCTCCAAAGCTCCCTTGTTGATCATGGCCACTACTTCCTCTTGTAGCGCCGACCTCTTCAAGGGGTCCTTTGGAACCAGCCATTCGGCCCTCTGGGCTGGGATGAGAGGGGGAGGCTCTTCCAGGAACGGGAGTCTGTAGCCCTCCTTCAGGACCGTCACCGTCCAGGGATCCGCACCGAGATCCCGCCATGCTTGCCAAAAATATCTGAGGCATCCCCCTACTAGGGGCTCCTGCGGGAGTAGGGGGCCTCTCTTCCTACCTTCTCCTGGAGAAGCGGCCAGATCTACCTCTCCTAGCGTTACCATAGGAGGGTCTGTAGGCTGACTGAGGGCCTGCCGTGGTCCTACGGGTGGGCTGTTGCGAGGCTTGAAGCCAAGGGGCTGAAGGAAGTTCTCTTCTGGGGAGCCAGGGTGTGGCCTGTGAGGAATGAGGGACGTCCGTTGGAGCTCTCCTAAACGTGGTCTTCCTCATAGGCGGGGGCCTAGGATCCGCCTCTCTCACTCTCCTCACCTTCTCCAAAGTATCTTCTACCAACTTGATGGGGAAAAGGTCATTCCCCCACACGGAGGAATTTCTCAGTCTCCTTGCTTCCCTGTCAGGCAACTTCCGCACTAGCTTGCTCAATACTGTATCCCTTTTCCTCAGGACCCAGTTCGAAGCTACCGACAGAGACTGGGACGATAAGAATTTAAAAGCCTTGCCCCCAGAGCTAACAAGATCCCTCAGCATGGCCTGATTTTCTGGTAGGGAGAGGTCGTGTGATGCCTGAAACCCCACCAAAGCGCACGACCACCAATCCAACCAGGAGGACACGTAGACCAGGTCCTGAGCCATGTCCTCCATCATAGATGCTTCCGACGGGGAAAAGCACACGGGGGCCGTGGATGCCCTGTCTTCCGAGGTTCCCTGGTTCAGCGCGGACACCGCTGCTTCCACCGCACGGGGACCACCGCGATGCCCTTCGGGAACGTAAAAACGTTTCTGGGATTTCAGGCCTGGAAGAAGTTTGGAGGAAGTCTGGCTTCTGGGGGCCTCTGCTAGTCCTGCCAAGTATCCATCAATCTGCTCCATCCCCAATTTCACGTCTTGAGCGAGAGGGAGAGACAGAGATGGCTTTTGTTGTACCGGACTGTCGATCATCCTGGACAGTCCGGAAAGTACTGCCTTTGCAGCTGAGGGCTTGGGCTCATCCAACCGGTGGTGTCTTCGAATAAGGGCAAGAACCTTACGGTAGGAGGAGATGTCGTCCGTCGAGCACTCCCCTCCTTCCACCAGGTCTTCCGTCACCAGTTCCTCCGTACGGGGGTACGCCGTGACGGTGGGAAAAACAACGCCCGACGGGCCTGCCAGTGGTATGGGCTGCCCCGAGGGGACGAAGGCATCCGTCATGGGAGTACCAACGTCCTCCGAGCCTGCCAGTGGTATGGTCTGCCCCGTGGATACAAAGGCATCCGTCATGGGAGTACCTTGTTCCACGGGGGGCTACGTGGATGGGGGATCCATGCGGACCGACGGGCGCCCTTGGTGCTTAAGGAAGGCCTCCAAGGTGCCCGTGGTCGACGCTAAGCCTTCCTTCGTACTCCTTATATCCTTCCTAAGGGAAGAAGGGGCGGAGGCTACCGTAGGGTTAAACAATACACGGGGGTCTCGGTTCGAGCCTTCCCGCCGGGCGGCTAGTCCGAAGGAGGACCTAGGAGGGTGACACAACGAAGGCGAGGCTCTAGGGAGCCACCCGGAAGCAACCGCGGCTGTGGAAAACCTAAACCGCTCGCTCCGGGGCACTGTGACATTCACCCAGTCCTTTGACTTACTCCTCTTCGCTTTTTTCTTAGAGGACTTCGACCGTTTCCTACCATGCCTCGAGCGGGAACGAGACTTTTTCTTCTTGCGGGATTTCTCCCTCTTCCTTTTCTTAAGGTTCCTGTCTTCGTCCTCTGATGACGAAGAAGACGAAGAGTCCGATGACGACGACGACGACGATGAGGATGAGGACGGAGCTCTCCGACCGGCCAACACGTCCAAGACCGTGGGGGGAAAATCACGTCGTTTCTCAGGTGCGGGCGGTTGCAGAAACACGGGGGGGGTAGCGTAGCCGAGGGAGCCGGAGGGGTCCCCGCGAGCCCTTTACAGAGCCATTGATCTACCTCCTCTCTAACGGGAGACCTGAAGGGAGTCCTAGGTTTCACCCACGTGGCGGGGTCCGAAGACGACGAACTACCTTTCTCTGTGTCTCCCCCGGTGGTTGAAGCACCCGAAACACGCCACGAGGCAGGGGAAGTATCGGCACTCGGCCTACCCAACATAGGATCTTCCGAGGCGACAGGACCCGCGGGCACCAGGCCCTCGCCTCCTACCCACACTTCTGCACTCCACTCAGGCCCCACACATGCCTGCCCCACACTGGACACATCCCCCACAGGAAAATCAGACTCTTGGGGAAGGGCAATGGGCCTCTTCCCCGCAACGGACTTACCTCGTCCCCTACGCTGGGTAGGGGAAGAAGGGCGGGCGCTACGGTCTGCCGAGTCGTCTGGCGAACCTGCAGGCAAAGAAATGCTGGAATCTTTGGGCATCTTCTTAGCTGCCTTCTTCTTCTTCGTCCCGAAGCGCACCCACTGGATCTCAGTCCAATCAGCACATTCCGGGCACGTAGAGGTAGGGGAACACGCTTTCCCCCTACACGTGGAGCACAGGGAGTGGGGATCAACCTCAGGCTTGGAGAGGAAAGCCCCGCAAAACTTTCCAGCCACAGGCCCAGGGCAATGACGAGGATGCTCCATAACACAAAGCTAACACACCAAGAGACACAAGGATGAACGGGAAAGTGAAAATGAAAACACGTGGGCAACACGCGGTAAGCACAAAGGATCGGGGGACACGAGAGTCGCACAGGTAAGAGAGAGCGCGGCGAGATATTTATCGCGTCGCGACTAGAAACTTACTGGCGATTCGACCTGAGGTAGCACGCTGATTGACCCCGGGGTCGCCTCGGGGCATGTCCCACACTGCCAGAGGTTGACCCCGTAGAAAACGGGAAGAGGGAGATAAACTATACAAAAAGCTGGTCGGTTAGGTAGAGTTAACCAGTAACTCCTAAGAAGGTAGTTCTAGGTAAGTAACCGTGTTGGAACAAATTGTGGTTTAAAAAAAAAGATTACCAAGTTGAATGATCATTGATTTTAAGCCCCTATAGTAGTTATTGTTTGCACGCCTATCAAATTCATAATTATAAATGGACAATTCACAATAAGTCTGGTATGTAGTAATAATTTTATCTAGATGGTCACACTGAAAATTGGCTAGCATTACTAAAAATTAATTAGTGAAATCATTACTGAACATTTGATTGTTCAAGTCATGTCACTTGAATTAAGGGATTTTGACGAAGGAAAAATCTATTTCTGGGTCGATCTGTGGCGCCGGGTGAAAAGTCCTTCTTGTATGTCTTTTCTGATAAAACCTTCCAATTATACCAGAGAAAGATAAAAGCATGGAATGCTGAGGTTACAACCCTCGCGCGAGCACCTTTTGGGTGTCGTGTATAAAGCAAAGGCGCGTGAAATCCACTATTCACAGGTTGTCTTCCATTTAGTTAATTCCTTCGTCAAAGGGATGGGCCGATACAACGGCCCTAGACACACCCCCATCGCCGCACCACCCACGCCACGACGCGAGCGCCATCTGAACAGCATCCTTCTTTTTGGAATACTAAGTGTTGATTTGTTTTGTTGTGCTCTCGGTCTTTTTTATCTATCGTGGATTTATTTTGTCATGTCCGAAGCTTCATCTTCACACATTCCAATGTTAAGTACCATAGTTTGTTTTGACAGTATTTTATTGTACCGGGCTTTTGTTTTATATCCAGTATAGTCTGTTTTATTATTCCCGTCTGGCCTTTCATGGCGGCCATTGTTTTCTTGGGTAAAATAAAATATCTCAGAATTAATCTATCACTAAATCATTTTTGCATTACAGAAAAGAGTTTAATTGAGCCTGAAACCTTATCCGGATAAGTTTATATAAAAGATAAAAGAAAATTATTTATAATAAACAGCTCTGCTCCTGAATGGCTGTTTTAGGTTGAAGATACCCTCTGACATTTACCGGTAGAATGAAAATTAGGAAAAAGTATCTCAATAACTCAAAACAAAGATTAAGAAAGAAAAACACAAGTAATGAATCTCAAACAGATTTTTTGGGCTTATGCATTCAAGCCATTCTTTTTAGTCTTGGGCTTCCTTCACGATTCTTACCATGGTCCCCCCCCAAAAAAAAAGTAAAGTTAGAGCATTCAAATGTCATGTTCTGACAACATAAGATAAATTGGACATGATCACAAGCAACAAAAAAAGGGAAACATTGATAAACAATGTGTACGTCTTAGGGCTGGCTCACATAACGATGCCACCTTTATCCATGAAAAAGACTTCATTGTTCAATATGTTATGTACATCCCTTTACAGGGGTTGATTTCAGATCTATGTCAAACACTAATCACACATAAAAACCTATAGAATTTGCCTATTTAAGGACATGCATTACTCCAGCTTTTACATTTTATACTGCTAGACATATATACTTCATACACAAAATTCTAAAGAGTTAATACTTTTAGTACTATAGTCCATTTCTTTTAGCGATGCATATTTGCAACGACTCGCAGCGGTGCCCTTTTAGCTCGGAAAAGTTTCCGGATCGCTGATTGGTTGGACAAGATAATTCTAACCAATCAGCGATCAGGAAACTTTTCCGAGCTAAAGGGACACCGCCGCGAGTCGGTGCAAATATGCATCGCTAAAAGAAATGGGCTATAGTAGTAGTAAGAAGAGTAAAGTGCACTACAAAAGTGGAGGTCATGTTTTCTTAAGGAAGGAGGGATCTTAGACGTTCTGAGCTCTATCAATCAAATCATAGTCCAATTCATTATTCTACATTTTTAATAATTCTCAAATCATTGAGTTTCAACTTTTACGATAGTTTATTTTTTCAAGACTAATAAAAATATTTTAGGCAACAACAATAATGAAACTAACAATAAAAAATAATTTGAAAAAGTATTAATAAATATTGTAAATAAAAAACTAAAAATAACAGCAATGTTAACAATTAACAAGGTTATATTATTACAGTACCATTAAATTTATGAAGCTCCACTTTGGACTACCAAATATCTTAATTCCAATTGCAACACCCAGAGACAATTCTTGAGCCATTATTTTAGACTAAGTATTAAAAGCCATTAAATTGGCTAAGTATATCAAATGACAAATTCACGAACCTTTACTTGTTACCAATTATTTACAAACTATAGTCCATTTCTTTTATCGAGGCAGATTTGCACCGACTCGCAGCGGTGCCCTTTTAGCTCGGAAAAGTTTCCTGATCGCTGATTGGTTAGAATTATCTCGTCCAACCAATCAGCGATCAGGAAACTTTTCCGAGCTAAAAGGGCACCGCTGCGAGTCGGTGCAAATCTGCATCGCTAAAAGAAATTGACTATAATTACTCTTTCCTACATCTACTAATTTGAATCCCACTACCTCTCACTAAATACTATGACATCAAAAAGCAAATTACTGAACTATTAAAGCACCAGATCCACTTACTGTAATGTAAACAATAAGAATTCTGCCAAATCATCTAGGTACCACTCAGGCAGTGCAGCAAAGAGCTCGGGCAATTCAGATGGAAGAGGCAGGAAGTTGGCAGTATCAGCAAGCGTCACCCCCAGAGGTGCCAGAGTGTTCTGATCGCCCGTAAGTATACGTAATATTACCTGAGATACTCCAGAGTAGTAATGCATACATCTTTCTAGTAGATTTTCGTCTAGGAGGCCAGCATCAGCACATATTCGGCATTTGTTTAGCTTCTGTTAGGAAGGAAATAAAAAATTTCATAATAATAGAAAGTTAAAATACCATAAATGGGAAATATGTCACAACAAAGGTATAAAAACCATTAAGACATTCAATTCCATATTACTTTATAACAGAAGCCATTCCACAAGCATCCTTCCCCTATGATGAAGAAAATAAAATCTAAGGCAAAAGTTTCAAATCCTTCCGCAAAAGTATGGAAAAAAAAATTCTAGGAAAGAAAAAGTCAGAAGAAAAAGGGGTAGCTTTTGATCTTGTTGAACAATATGAAAAAACTTGAATGAAAGGAAAATTGAAAAGAAAGAGAGGCCTAATCAAGAAGCAACAAAATGGAGAGTTATAGACCTCCTTGGACAATATGAAAATTCTACAGGATTTTGAAAGGAGTTTGTACAAAAGAAAAGGGGGAATTATGCCTTCTCAGACAATCTGAAAATTCTAAAGGATTTTGGAATGGTGTATAGCTATAACAAACCATACAAACTTATGTATCATGCCCCATTCTGAACCTCAAAAATTCATTTTAATATTGGGGATCCATAATATATGAAGTAAAAATGGAGATTGTGAGTCCATTTGTGTGTGACATGTTAATAATGCAAGGCAAAAGGCTAGGCTATATTACTCATCAAAAATATTGAGCCACAATTCACATCCACTTGAAAATCAATAATAAAATTACCTTTCCCAAATAAAAAAAAAAAAAAACACACTAGAGTTGGTTTAACATACGTCAGATTCACCCTTAAGTATTAAATACAAAAATAAAATCTACTTTATGATGTATTACCCGACCTTACGTCGGTTTTACATCATATAATAATGAAAAAGTGCAAAAATGTACTGAATTGTACTTCATATGAAAGCTTATTAATGTAGGTAAAGTATCTGTTTTTTGGTAAAATAATAGCAGGTCGTAAGTACTTTTCTTGTTTTATTCATGTACAGTATATGGGATATACAAGTTACTATAATCCGACCTATGTCAAATAACAACTAACGTCAGGTCTCTTGGCACAAATTAACAACATAGGGTGGGATATTGCTGTACAGGTGACTAGTAAACAATGAAAATAGCAGCTTCTCATCATACTTGTCTGTGTATATTTACATTCAAACTTGCATAATCAATTGATTTCAAGAACCCTGCTAGAAAAATTGCCAGTTGTTTGGTGGGCAGCAGCGTGTATGCATGTCCTAAGAATTTTAGTTAACAAAGGCAATAAACTTACTGCATTTACCTCAACATCAAAAAGCCATTCCTTGGAAAATTACAATTGACTTATTTTCCATCCTATAATTTATTCATAATTCTCTTTTCTCTTTAGGAACTCAAAGATTTACAAATATTTTATGTGAATTCTATTAGTAATATAGTTTCAAATATGGGGTAATGCATTGATAGCCTCATTCACTTTAGCCTATCATTTGTGTTTATTTCACTCTTTTGTATTCATGGTAGTATCTTAAACTTAACCATATTATTATAAATCAAAACATTCTGCATGTTGGGTTTTTGTTTTTGTACTAACTCTCATTTTCATATAACTCTTGTAAATAAGCTACAGGAAATTTTGTTTTTGCTACACTTTCCTCCAAAATCCTTGTATTTTAGGTGTGTGAATAACTGTTACAGTATTTTGATTTGTATCTATTTCATTATTAAAACCCATATTTCCAAAAATTATTTCAAGTCACAATGGTTAATAGTCTAATTTGGTTGTTCTTATATTGAAGTTGAGTTAATTTGTTTACCATTTATAATTGAAGTTAGAAGTAATTGTTTTAAGTTACTTCTGTTTTGGAAATTATTTTCAAGGCTCTCTGTAAGATCTCTAGTTAGTTCTAGAGTAGAGTTCCTTATTGCCACTCCAACTGAGTATTTCAAAGTCGAGTATGTTGTTGAGTGAGTTCGTGAGAAGGATATCTTATATTTTATATTTCATATTTCTATATATTTTGAGCGAGTTTTTGTGCAGATCTGTATGAAAGGCATACCTCAATTAATACTTTTATCTGACATCACTTGTTAACAGTTTTTGGAAAGTGTGGAGTTTCTATGTAAATATTATTTCTTCTCGGGTTCGTTCCATGAGTGTTTCGTTATCGTAAATAGCTTTTATATTTCTTTTATTTAATTAACTTTATTTTTCTTTATAAACTTTGTTTCATATCAAGTTTTGTTTTGAAATTAAATGTTTTGGTTTAAATTTTCTTTGAATAATGTCCTTCACTGAGCTTGGAGTTTGCTTAGTTAGCAATTGAATTGTTCAGTGAGCAGAGGTAAGAACTTATTCGTCCCTTAGACTAACATGTAACGCTCATGACCACTAGTCGTTACAGATTACTAAAGATATTTTCAGTTATCTGTTGTTAACCGCAACCCTGATATATCAACCTATTGATGTCTCAAATGCTATGAAGCTTAACAAAATAAGAGAGCAAAAATAACTCGATGTGGTCACATATGTGAGGCTCCTATTCCTATTTGGAAGTATCTCTGAAGAATACAATTTATATGGATCAACCAGAATGAGTGGGTCTTCTTTCACCAGATTGCAAGACTTTACACCAGAGAATGTCTGACACCAAACATAAATGTTTTCCAGCAAGAATATCATTTTCCACATCTTAGCCAGCTGGGGCTAGAGAAAGAATCATGAATCTCCTGAAGACAGCTAGTGCCTCATAGGAAATAAGACACCCTATTTCTTCCTGCCAATCCTTTGTGGAGTTTGGTGAGAATTTGGCTATGAGACATGGGGTGAATTTGAACCACTTTGACTGACATTTGGGGGCTTTACTGTTCCATGTACAATGTCAATCTTCAGGTATTTGGTTTGGGTGAAAGGAAACAAGTACAGTACTACTTAGTATATTACCTGTAGGCTCATACAATTAGACTAAAAAGGTTATAAAATCCCTAGCAAGTAAAGACCAAGATTAGCCAGTTGTCCAGGTACTGATTGTAAAATCGAGAGACCATCACTACCATTACCCATGAAAACATGGGGTGCCATTGTCAGGCCAAAGCATCTACTAGAATATACCAAATATAAGAAATTACAAAACATAATAAACAGAGGAGCAAGACTGATAAAACGTGTCCCACCTCGAGATAGGATCACTTCTATACAAATTTATTTACACTGTGGACTATGCCAGTCTTCCCTCTTCTTCCTTGGAGATTGAATATTTGTCAGCTGATACAGTACTGTTGAAATACCATTTGGGTAAGTAAATTTTAAGGATTGTTCTTAATGGGAGGTGTTGTCCTACATCAGTGGTTCAGAGAAGATTGATCTATCTCCCTGAGAGATACAGCAGAGCCTCCTTACTCATGGCCATTAGGTTCCAAACATCCAGTGGACAAGGAAATCTGCAGATCTTACCAGACCCTAACTTCTAAGGATATCAAAATAATCTTATGCTTATACAGTATTGTAGGCTTAGTCAATTGAGCAAGGTGCAGGGGTCGTCAACACTGAAATCTTATAAATGGGGAAATGTCCATGTTAAGTATATCACACTGTACCCCATTACACTTTTGAATAGCAGTTATGAGGCTGGATAACAAGAAAGAAATTGAATAAAATACGAAAGAGACAAAGTATTGATAAGAAAACAAACAAGGTTTATTATATAATATTTAGACCTAAACCTAAAGGAAAGCAATTCTACTTGGCTCAAGAGCCTTCCCACTTTTCACCCTCTTCAACATGGAATGAATATTCCACGATCATGTAGACCTAAAGAGAAATGATCTCTCAAATTCAACACTGTTGCCTGGAATGTAATACTTGCTGTACAAAGTTCCTAGATCAAATTAAATGGATATGATGAGTGGCTCAAATAAACATTCAAAATACTTTATGCTGTCTACAAAAAAATCCAATAATTGATGCACAAAAATTACATACCTTTAGCTGCATTTTCCATTTTTTTAACAATTCTCGTTGCCTCGAAGCTACAGGTAGGTTGGCCCATTGAGATTCAGTACTTTCTATTTCTTCCACCTGTTTCAAATTGTAAAATAATAACAGAATAAAACCTGTATATTTCCCTCAGAATAAAGTACATGTAAAAATGTATAGGCATACAATAAAGTTGATAACCCTATAAGAAGGTTACAAAAGGCTTAAATTAAATGGAGAGATAACACAGAATAAATCTTTATCAAGTTTTTTATCTTACATCATAATTATGGCAGCAAAAAGCATTAAAAATAGAAATCCTCACCATCTTTTGAAGGTCCCGTATCGCTCTTAATCGTCTCGTATACTTTCGCATAACAGGTAAGACACCTAAATGGTGGGCATGAAGCGTTAAGAACCAGCAGTGACTATGAAATGTTATTGGTTGAAATTTGGAGCACCCTTCAGATCCTGTAAAAAAAAAAAAAAAAATTACCAAAAATAACTACATAAAACTGACAGTCCAACAGTTTATAGTTTTCAAAAATCCTGGTTCCAAATCTCCATTGGTGCTTTGAATAACCATAGGAAATTAAGAAAAATTAAAATATGAATAAGAATTTTCAAAGCAACAGTACTCTTCAATGAAAAAAACATCCATCTACTAATGAAAAACTACTATGCACAATTAAACTTGTAAATATAAATGACTGCCATTTGTTACAAATTATTGTTCTAAATTCTAGTTTCATTTTAAAAAATCTAGAAAATGTCAAAATATTAACCATCGTGGGGATCTCATGATGAATGTGTTCAACTCACATTCACTGGAATTACACCAACAGTTACTTACTACCAAGATATTTAGTTAACAAAGACATTGATACACTTCAACTTGATTAGCATAAATATGAACTTCAAAAGACATATCAATACTTAGGATCAAAGTCTCATCAGTTAATAAGCTTTACCCAGAATTAAAATTCTGAAATGGAGGAAACGCCTGTTAATAAAGTAATATTTAACCTCAAACCAGCCCATGTGATGGACATGGAACTAGCAGCCTTACCAAAAATATATTCTCTGACAAATCAATGGGTATTTCTAACCTTTTATAGGACTGAACATAAAAACATGTTCTTAAAAAGAGAGGTGAATACTGCAGAGATCCACAAATAATGAGAACCGAATAGAAAGAAAGATGTCGAACAAGGAGAATTAGCTAATGACGACCCACCCACTTATTCTGACTCCTCACTACCCAAGGAGAAAAAGAATTTATTGCTGTCAGGTTCTTATCTAATTTGTAAAACCACAAGGAACAATACATAGCCTAAACTGAGAACACTAAGCTCCAAATACAACCATTTCAGAAGCAAATACGAGGAAATATGCATCTTCTTAGAATATCACGAGATCTAGATTTCTGATAATGAAGCAGTTGGGTTCCACAAGGCACTAGAAGAGTTAGAAGACCCAGGCCTACAAGGCTGAGGACTATGAAGTGTGAATTAGGAGATGATGAATGGAGAAGTATTAAATTAAAAGCTCAAGATAGAGACGACTGGTGAAATCTAACCAAGAGCCTTGGCGTCAATAGAACTTACGCTGTTTTCGCACCCATTCTTCGACCTCTTCCTGAGTCATGGAAAGTCGTGAATCTTTAGACACATCTACTAATGATTCTGGATGTATTAGATAATAAGGGTCCACTTTGTCCAGTTTAACCTGTAAAGAAAATAAACTCCATTAAAATTAAGAAAAAAGTATAACATTCTCCAATTGGCAACCAAAACTTCAAACCTAAACACTTTATATTACAATAAGCATTTCCAAAGAGTAATAGTAGTAATCTTACTTCTTTGTAATGAAACATCAAATATACAATGTTAACTGAAAAATCAAAAGGACAAAGATAAAACTGAAATATGAAACATGGAAAGTTACCTTAAAACAAAGTTGTTGTAAAACTGAGAGCAAATTGATCATAGGGCCATCTCCCGCCACCACTTTTTCCTCAACGTGGATCTGTGCACGGCGTTCATTGCATCGAATCAACTTGGCAAGATAAGACAGAACAGGCTCACGTGATGAAGGATTCAGTAAAATGCTGCGAAACAATTTGTGCAAGGTTGTCTGAAAAATAAAGCAATTTGATAAACATTTTAACAAATTAAAATATTGTACTGTAAATGGTACAGTAAATAATGAAACAACAATTATTGTTTACAAGGGATAACCTATAAAGAGAAGACCCATAATAACAATACATTCATTTATATTAAACAAAACTTCAGTAAAATATGTACTACTGTATTAAGTATTAATATTTGTTTCCTCACAAACCTATTACCGTACTGCACATAATAAATACCAATTTTATAGTCTAAAAAAATCCCTGGCAATTCAATCATTGTCAACAGTTAACCAGAAACACTTTACATGCAAATATGGATCCTTCAGTTTCAGCGTCACAGATTACAGCTATCTGAAACCCCTATATTCTCCCAATTGATTTACAGGAAAACCTAATTCATGTAAATCACTGTCTTTTACGATGCATACAATCCATTCACTTGATCGAAAATTCTTTCTTTCTCATGTGATGAAACAAACTTTAGAAAAATTCATAACTACCAGATACAGTAGAGGATTATGTTCCATTTTTATAGCATTTTTTCAACATTTGTAAATATTAGCTATAGTGCTCCCAAACGAAAGTGGCAGTCGAATGACAGTTCTTCTTAATATTTCGTATATATTTCAAATAATTTCGTACCTTCACGACCTCTCGGTGAGGATTCAAGAAAATTTGCCCAGCTTGACATTTGCGGATTAACTGATTTAGCGTGTCGGACTAATCTTGTTCTTCTCTGAAAACGGGTGACCTCTAAATCTTAATCATTTGATTTTTTCTGGGTTTTTTCTACCAACAGAGATTTTCAGTACACTGGAATCTTTTGTAATCCTATTAAACTCATACACACAAACACACACATATATTTATATATATATATATATATGTATATATATATATATATATATATATATATATATATATATATACATATACATATATATGTGAATATTTAGATATATATACACACACACACACACACATATATATATATATATATATATATATATATATATATATATATATATATATATGTGTGTGTATATATATATATATATATATATATATATATATATATATATATATATATATATATATATATATATATATATATACTGTATACACACACATATATATATATTATTATTATTATTATTATTATTATTATTATTATTAACCAAGCTACAACCCTAATTGGAATAGCGAGATGCTATAAGCCCAGTGGCTCCAATAGGGAAAAATAGCCCAGTGAGGAAAGGAAATAAGGAAATAAATAAATGAAGAGAACAAATTAACAATAAATCATTCTAAAAAGGGTAATGTCAAAAGAGATATGTCATATATAAACTATTAACAACGTCAAAAACAAATATGTTATATATAAACTATAAAAAGACTCATGTCCGCCTGGTCAACAAAAAAACATTTGCTCCAACTTTGAACTTTTGAAGTTCTACTGATTCAACTACCCGATTAGGAAGATCATTCCACAACTTGGTAACAGCTGGAATAAAACTTCTAGAGTACTGCGTAGTATTGAGTCTTATGATGGAGAAGGCCTGGCTATTAGAATTAACTGCTGCCTAGTATTACGAACAGGATAGAATTGTCCAGGCAGATCTGAATGTAAAGGATGGTCAGAGTTATGAAAAATCTTATGCAACATGCATAATGAACTAATTGAACGACGGTGCCAGAGATTAATATCTAGATCAGGAATAAGAAATCTAATAGACCGAAGTTTCTGTCCAACAAATTAAGAGGAGAATCAGCAGCTGAAAACCAGACAGGAGAACAATACTCAAAACAAGGTAGAATAAAAGAATTAAAACGCTATATACATATATATATATATATATATATATATATATATATATATATATATATATATATATATATATATATATATATATATATGTGAATATATATATATATATATATATATATATATATATATATATATACACATACATATGTGAATATATATATATATATATATATATATATATATATATATATATATATATATACATATACATATATATACACATACATATGTGAATATATATATATATATATATATATATATATATATATATATATATATATATATATATATATATATATATATATATATATATATATATATAATGCCGTATATCATATTCACTCAGATAAAGATGTAAAATTAGTAAAGACACATGCGCCTTGTTTAAATGCAATAGAGACTTTTAATCTATTCCAATTTCATTTCCATTGGCCACCTGGGAAAAATATCCGAAAAGGGAACTATATTCGGGATAATGACCGACGGAACTGCCACGCCTTTAAGACCTTAATCCATCCCCTGCTTTAGGGCATCCAAATAAAATGACCGAAATATTTTAGATTCGATGCGAAAAAATAAGCTCTCAGCTGCCACTTTCGTTTGGGAGCACTATAGTATGGGATAATTACGGGAAGTAAATATTACTAATTTCAGAATTTATATTTTTCCTAACCATACAAACCTGAATCCTTTAAAAGGAGTATCTTTCAAGCTTGGCTGGTACCTAACTGTCAAACTTTATAATGAAGTGCCAGTAATCACTTGTTGGTGGCACAGCCCTGCCCCCATGGAAGGATTCCGGTTTGTATAGTTAGGAAAAATACAAATTATCTTTAGTTTTTGTTTTGTTCCAATATTAATACAAAACCTCATCCTTAAGTGTCTCGTCCATCTTTATGGGGGAGGAAATCTCGATAAACATAATACAGTAGCTGGTTTCCACTCCCGGACCCGATAGGGGTGAGGGAGTGTTGATTCCTACCACCTCTCATAACTTGAGACTAGATTCTCACAAGCAGAACTAGATTTCTATCCACGTTTAACTTTCCCTCTGTTGATTGTGGTGTTGAGTATGACTTGGTTGCAATGAGGCCATGGGAAGTAAGCCTTTGTTGCAATGAGTCCATGTCCCCTCGCTACCTATCTGTGGCTGCTTGCTAAACATCGTCCTACAGAGGTGCCATCTTCTCAATTCAGGAAAAGAAAGTATTACAATTAGTAAAGGAAGCAGCACTCCTATGTCATGGTATAAAAGGTGAAGGAGGGCATCCAAGCTTCACCAATACTCGGCCAATGGAACAAGTGAACACCTCCGTAGTAAAGCCAGCCTCTCACGTCATGGGACCAGGGGTCAGCCAGGAGCTGTTCACCTCCCCTGAACAAGAGGTGATATTATCAAGTCCTTCCTGGACTACTATTACTTACCAGAATCGGAAGAGAAGGACAAGTAAACTCGTTTCTTTCTCTTACCAACTTTCCACTCAGGTTCTACAAGCAGAACAAGGTCATTGGCACTCTTAACACAGACATGGGTGGGGTTACTGATGCAGGAACCAGGGCCCTTGAGGGCACAGGAACAGAAGGGCGATACAAAAAGGATCAACTGACTTGATCCCTTTTTCATGACTTTTCACCAGCTTTGCCAATATGACAGTATTCGGAGTTTTCTTAGGCTTACGATGATACATTGTAGAAATCACCATTGGGGTCAGTCACAACTGGAATTTCTGGCAGTGGGGACCCTGGAGGCCAATTAGCCTTAAGCTACCAACTCCCTCAAAAATTACATAAAGGACATACCTGCAAAAACTAAGGAATGCTTGGCCTTCCTCGGGTCAACCTTGTCAGTGGGGGACTTTATCACTACGGAATAACTTCCACCACATCCTGGATTGCGACAATCCCAGGGGGAACTTCAAACAATCCTGATCCCAGTACTCTCTGATCCTTAAGCATACTCCCCAGGGACGAAGGGGGTATTGTCAAGGATGACTTAGGAGAAACCTTAGCCTTCATAACCTTCCAAAAAGAATAAATCTGCCACAAAACAGGCGGCCACAATCTGCACTCAGCATATGGGAATAATTGTAAACAATCATGGCCCCTTAAAGATGGGCAGAGAGAAAGTGGATCTACTGCCATTCTAGCCATAAACAGACTGCACTGTCCACCTTTTTCCTTCCATTTACAAAATTCCCAGTTCACATACATAATGCACAAGATGTCAACAATCAACCATTATAACTCTGAAGCAAGAGAAACAGATCTAATAGTCTTGGTTAATATCCAACTGTATGTACTATTTTAAAGGGAGAAAGGTTCGTACAATATACATATAGAAGCAATATGACAAATTCGGAGATAATTTGTATTTTTCCTAACCATACAAAACTTAGCTATTTACATTGGGTTTACTTTCGGCGTAGCTGAAATGACGAGCCAATAGATTTTAACGAGGGTTAACTACCCCTGCACTAGTTAGCGGGGGTAGGGGAAGGGGTAGCTTGGGGTAGCTACCCCTCCCCCCCACACACCGGTGATTTGCTTCACTTCACTTAGAGGTAGGACTTGACTTGGGGGACAAGGCTGGCGGGCAAATATGTGTAAATAGCTAAGGTTTGTATGGTTGAAATAATACAAATTATCTCCGAATTTGTCATTTGTTCCGTAACCGAAATACAAACCACGCTATTTACACTGGGTGACTTACCCCTTAGGAAGGGTGGAAAGTCCCCAGCCTTACTGACTTTGGCTTTACCCGGGGGCTCCGCCTCCCAGTGAGTAGCACTTGAGAAAAGGAGTCCCTGCACCTCACAAGTTCCTCGCTTCGCAAGGAACGTGTGGCCTACCTAAGTTGTGTGTGGAGGCAAGAGCGTGACTCGTCCTATGAAGTTGACCTTGAGACCTTTAGATAGGAATCCAGGATAGGACGTTCCCAATACCACCTCGTCAGGGTATGGGGGACGCGACAGTATTAAGCTTAATACTAGGAGCACAAGGAAGCATGGGTTACCTGCAGAGGTTGAGGTCAGCTATGCGGAGACCAGGATGCTGCTTCCCCAAGAGAGGGGAGGATGAAGAAAGAAGTAAGGGTCAGACATACTCTTTCATTCACGCAGACTAAAACCGGGTAACAACGCCCTCAACCTACTGCTACTTGTCCATAAAGGAGCCTGAGGTTAGACCAGCTGTTGTGCAGCCACCACAGGGCCGATAGAAAAGGTATCGAGGCTCCTGTGGGTCACGTCCTGCAGGTAGTGGGCTATGAAGGTCGTCTGATGCTTCCAGACCCCAGCTTGAAGCACCTGCGTCACAGAGAAGTTTCTCTTGAAGGCCAGGGACGTAGCAATGCCCCTGACGTCGTGTGCCCTAGGGCGACGTGAATGAGGAGGGTCTGGATTCAAGGCGTGATGGATAACCCTTCGAATCCAAGCCGAGATGGTGTTCTTGGTGACCCTCCTCTTCGTCCTGCCTGTGCTAACAAACAATGCTTGCACTTGAGGACGAACTGCAGCTGTTCTCTTCAAGTAACACCTCAGACTCCTCACTGGACATAGCAGCTGGTCTGGGTCGCTTGTTACAGAACGGAGACTCGCGATCCTGAAAGAGTCGAACCGTGGGTCCGGCACTCCAGGGTTCTGAGTCTTGGCAACAAACTCAGGGACGAACCTGAACGTTACCTCCCCCCATCCCCTTGAATGGGCGATGTCGTACGAGAGACCATGAAGTTTACTAACTCGCTTGGCAGAGGCCAAAGCGAGCAGGAAAGCCGTCTTCCAAGACAGGTGGCGATCAGAGGCCTATTGTAATGGTTCGAAGGGAGGTCTCTTAAGAGCCCTGAGAACCCGAACCACGTTCCAAGGAGGAGGTCTCACTTCCGACTGAGGGCAGGTAAGCTCATAGCTACGTATGAATAGAGAGTGTTCCAGCGAGGAAGAAATGTCCACTCCTTTCAGCCTAAAAGCCAAGCTTAAGGCTGAGTGACAGCCTTTCACTGCTGAGACCGAAAGGCGCATTTCCTCCCGCAATTAAACGAGGAACTCCGCTATTGCTGGAATAGTGGCATCGAGTGGAGAGATACCCATCCCACGACACCAACCACAGAAGACTCTCCACTTCGCCTGGTAGACTCCCTCAGAGGACTTTCGCAGGTGCTGAGACATCCTCTCTGCAACCTGTTGCGAAAAGCCTCTCTCCGTGAGCAGACGCTGGACAGTCTCCAGGCGTGAAGCCGAAGCGAGGCTACGGCCTTGTGGAAGATGTTGCAGTGTGGTTGTCTGAGTAGCTCGTGTCGTGGGGAAGTTCTCTCGGGAGCTCCGTCAGGAGCTGCGGAAGGTCCGGGAACCATTCCGCGTGATGCCATAGCGGAGCTATCAGAGTCATCGAACAGTTGACCGATAGTCTGGTCCTGTTGAGCACCCTTCTCATCAGACAGAACGGTGGGAAGGCGTATACGTCGATGTTTTCCCACCGTTGTTGGAAAGCATCTTGCCAGAGTGCCTTGGAGTCCGGGACTGGGGAGCAGTACAGGGGCAGTTTGAAATTCAAAGCTGTCGCGAACAGATCCACGGTCGGGGAACCCCACAAAGTCAAGACTTTGTTGGCTATCTGAGGATCCAAAGACCACTCGGTACTCACTATCTACGAAGCCCTGCTCAGACTGTCGGCGAGCACATTCCTCTTGCCAGGAATGAAGCGAGCTGATAGTGTTATCGAGTGGACTTTGGTCCACCTCAGAATCTTTACTGCAAGATGGGATAGCTGCTGCGGAAAAGTACCTCCCTGCTTGTTGATATAAGCCACTATCGTGGTGTTGTCGCTCATCACCACCACGGAGTGACCCGCCAGGATCCGTTGGAACTGTTGAAGAGCCAGAAAGACGGCCTTCATCTCTAGCAGGTTGATGTGCAGGTACTTTTCTTTATTCTGACCAAAGGCCTGAGGTCCTCTGGTCCAGAATGTGCGCCCCCCACCCTTCTTTTGACGCGTCCGAAAACAGTGTCAATTCTGGGGGGAGGACGAGAAGATCTACTCCCTTTCGCAGGTTCTCGTCGACCAGCCACCATCGCAGGTCCGCCTGTTCTGAAGGTCCTATCGGGACCTGGAAGTCCGGGGAATCGGATCCTTGATTCCACCGGGACTTGAGCCGCCATTGCAGGGATCTCATCCTGAGACGGCCATTTGGAACCAGACGAGCCAGGGGGGACAGGTGACCTAAGAGACGCAACCACGATTGGGCGGGAAGCTCTTCTCGCCTGAGGAAGGGTTCCGCCACCCTCCTCAGCCTTGCTATCTTGTTGTCTGATGGAAAGGCTTTGTGGAGATTGGTGTCTAACAACATGCCTAGATAAACCAGTCGTTGGGACGGCTACAGAGAGGACTTCTCGAGATTTACCACGATCCCCAGATCCTGGCAAAGTCCCAGAAGCCTGTCTCGGTGTCGAAGAAGCGTCGACTCCGAATCCAAATAACGAAGGAGACGGATGCCGTTCCTGTGCGCCCAAGATGAAATCAGGGTAAACACTCTGGTGAACACCTGAGGTGCTGTGGAGAGACCGAAGCACAGCACCTTGAACTGGTAGGTATTGCTGTCTAGGCTGAATCTCAAGTAGTTCCTGGAAGACGGATGGATTGGGATCTGGAAGTACGCGTCCTTTAGATCCAGTGTGCACATGAAGTCTTGTGGTCTCACCGCAAGTCTGACCGTGTCCGCTGTCTCCATGCTGACCGGAGTTTGCTTGACAAACTTGTTCAGAGCTGAGAGGTCGATGACAGGTCTCCAGCCTACAGACGCCTTCTTTACAAGAAAGAGTCGACTGAAGAAGCCTGGGGAGCCGTTGACGACCTCCTGGAGAGCATCCTTCTTGAGCATGGTCTCGACTTCGACCCGAAGGGCCAGCCCCTTTACCGATCCCATGGCATAGGAGCTCAACGACATTGGATTCGCTGTCAGGGGAGGTTGAGATGTCGTGAATGGGACGCGATAGCCTTGGCCGATCACGGAGACCATCCAAGCATCGGCCCCATGTTGCTGCCACCTGTGCACGCAACTTTGAAGGCATCCCCCACAGGTGGACACGCGGGGGGACTGCCACTCCTAGCGCTTGCGGCCGCGGCCGCTCCCTCTAGGAGTCTTGCCTCCCCTGGAGGACTTACCGCCCCTCTTGTCCTTGGCTGGAGAGGGCTCGGGCTTAGACACCACTTTCTTATCTGCTGGCGCCTGCTTTGGTGTCTTGCGAGGCTGCTGCTGCGGTTGCTGTGGAGCTGGAGGCTTGTAGGGCCGAGATGCAAGGGCCCTTTGGAGGAGGGAGTCTTGGTTAGACTTCCTCCACCTCTCAGCTGTACGTTCCATGTCTTGAGGCTCGAACAGATTCCCCCCAAGAAGGGAAGCGTGCCTGAGCCTGCAGACATCCACGGCAGGGACCTTCGGATGGATCTTCTCGGTCACCGCATCACGACGCTTCAACACCGAGTTGGCCTATAGGTTGGTAACCTGATGTGCCAGGAACTCGATGGAGCGAGTGCCCGAGAGGAGGAAGGTTCCAGGGCCTTCCTATTGGTCTCCTTAGACAGATCCTCGGAGCGCAATAGGATGCCCAGAGAACCTAGCCAGATATCCAGCCATGAAGTGGCCTGCATGGCGCACTTCGCGACCTTTTCATGGCTCAGGATCTCCGACGCCGAGAACGTCACCTGCCGGGCGGAGAGCTTCTCAAGAGGAACTCCCCTAGCGAGCTCTTCTACCGAATGATGGAGGGGAAGAGCGAGGCTAGACTCCCCCATGATCTCAAAATACCTCCTCTGCTGGAGACGAGGAGGTGTGAGGAGTTTGTTCCCGGCAGAGGAACGACTGGAGGAAGCGAGAACCGCGAGTTGAGCATTGGCCCTGGCTCTGGCACTCTTCAGCCCCTGGGACCAGGGCAAAGCCGCGCTGGCCTTGGGGGGCTTCTGAGTTCCGTACACCTGATCCAGGACCGTGTCCTTGCCTTCACGGGGGGCGATCACAGGGTCCATGAACCCGTTGAGCTGTCTCATCAGGCTCAGAACCTGCCAGAAGGCATGCTCAGATTCTTGCTGGTCTCCTCCCTGTGGATTGGCAGCTAAGTCTCCTGTCCCCGGAATCTCTTCCTGGGGAGATGCGTGGACGTTCTCCCGGGGTACAGCTGGATCCTGACGAATTCGAGAAGACGACTTCGGAATCGTCTTGGAGTCCTTGGGTTCCCTCCTGGGCGGGATACACGACCCCAACAAAGAGGTCTGGAAGGCGCCTTCCACGCGAGACGATTCCCCTCCATGAGGAGACGACTCCCCCCTTGGTGCCGAGGGGGAGACCGCTACCTCGCTGGATGCTCCTGAGGACGGAAAAGCCTCGTCCTCGGGAGAAGGAGAAAACGCCTGCGAAGGGGACGGAGCCTTCCTGACGGACCTCTTAGGAACCAACTTCTCCCTGGGAGAAGTCACCACGAAGTCCACTCCTCTCCTTCTCTTCAGCGGGGGCGAGGCCGCCGTTGGCTCGTGTCCTTGATCGGCGAGTGCCGGCTTCATAGCCTTCACTAACGCCCGCATCAGAGGACCAAACCAAGACTGCCGAGACACAGACACAGAGTACGAAATTCCCGCTGGAGGGAAGGGGATCGGGCGATCCTTCACCACTGGACCTGCCTGTAAGGAAAAAGGGGAAGAAAGTTGCTCTGACCTCTCCGATGGGCCTTCCCTATCCTGAAAAAGAGACCTGCGCTTAGGCGCAGGCAATCCTGATTGCAGTCTGGTGACACGCGTCCCTGCTGCTGTCGCGAGCTACGGAACCCGACGCGAACGGGGGTCGTGCTGACGCTCGTGCGTAGGCGAAACTAAGGAGTCACGCGCGAGAGGCTGTTGAAGCGCAGGCGCGCAATCGCGCGGAGACAATCGAGCGCGGGCGAACGGTCGCGCGGGCGCGCAGGCGAGTAAGCGCGTGGGCAAGCTAGGCGAGTGAGCGCGTTGGCGAAGGAACGCGTTGGCGCGTGGGCGAACGAGATCGCTCCGACGACCGCTGTCGATGGTGTCCAGGGGACCTGTAACGCGTGGGAGAGCGATGGCGAGCAGGCGATCGATGGCGCGTAGGCGAGCGATGGCACGTTAGGCGAGCTATGGCGCCTAGAACGCGCAGGCGAGCGACCGCGCATGGGCGAGCTGGTAGAAGGAGACCCATGTCTCTCCAGATCCTCTGGGCGCCGACACGTAGGAGAGCGCTTGCGCGCAGGCGAAGAGTCACGCGGGCGGTCAGGAGATCGCCGATGTTCAGGGGATCGTTGACGCGCTGGGGACCGTTGACGCGCAGGAGATCGCTGACGAGCAGGCGAACGTTGACGCGTCTGTGATCGCTGGCGTGCTGGTGATCGCTGGCGTGCTGGTGATCGCTGGCGTGCTGGTGATCGCTGGCGAGCAGGAGGGCGACACGTGGAATCCTGTGCGGGAGCTGCCGGCACAGTGCGCAAAGGCGAACGTTCACGAACGGGCTCAGGAACAGGAGGTGGGTGGGCGCGAGGGCGTACAGGAACCTTGGAAGTACGCGTTGGAGACCGCGAGCATTGCTGCGCTGGAACAGGCTGACGAGCAGGATCGCGAGGGCGAGGAGAAGAAGAGTCCTTGTCCAGGAACTGGGAGCGCCGGTGCGCTCTGACGGGCAGGAGATCTAGTGCGCTCAGGAGACCGATGGCGCGCTGGGCGCACAACAAGAACAGCAGGATGTTCGATGTCCTCAGAAGAGCGCTGGCGAGCAGTGGGGCGACGATCATCAGGAGAGCGCTGGCGAACAGGAGCGCGCTGGCGATCAGGAGAACGCTGACGAGCAGGAGAGCGCCTGTGCGCTAACACTGCAGAAGGGCGCGCAGGGGAACCCTGACGCGCAAGGAAAGCAGCCACAACGTGGGATACAACCCTTTGCCCCGAAGGGACCGTTGCCCGTCGGATGACGAGGTCAGACTGCTGTCCATCTGCACTAGAAGCGGAAGGTCTGGAAGGCGTTGGAGAACGAGAGCGATCCCCGGAGAGGTCTAAGGAAATTGGAGCTGCAGGCTGCTTACGGCGAGGAGAGTCCCCATCGGAGGAAGGAGGCGAATATTCAAAAAGGCGCCTCTTAGCACCCTTATAGGGAGACGGGAGGCCCTTGCGGCCCAGCGGACGGTGAGCCTTACGGCGAAGGCGGCCACGAGGGGGGTTGTCAGGATTACCAGTCCTCCGAAGGGGAGTCTCAGTCAGAGCGCTCCCCTGAGAGGGAGGCTTGGCCGCAGAAGAGCCCGTGGGACTCCCTTCCCCCTTCGAAGGATGTACAGAAGGGGGAGGAGAGCCTTCAGCAACGTCATCCACATCAGGAGCCGCAGAGGTTTGCCCAGACCCGTCGGAAGCCTCTGCCACCACGACGTCGACGATAGACAGAGGATCTACCTCTGCTATCACTGGCGACTGCTTAACAGTGGCCCCCAACTGGACAAGGTCAAACAGGGCTTCCTTGGAGGGCAGGCCCTTTAGCCCCAAGGAAGCCCAAAGCTGAAAAAGATCATCATGAGACACAGGATCATTATCAAAAACCTCCCCCGGAGGAGGAGGGGGAGCCGCCCCGCTATGGGAGACGACGCCCTCTCCCCCAACCGAAGGTCGGGAAACAGAACTAGGGCCTGCGCTCCCACTTGGTGGTCTCTCCTTAGGAGCCGGACGAGGGGGAGCTTCGGAGGAGGTTTGGGCGGCGGAAGAAGAGTCCCGAGAGCCTTCCTCCTTCAAGGCAACCCCAGAAGGAGAACGGTCTCTCTTGGACTTCTTCTTACGCCGGCGGCCAAACCTCTCCCACTGGGAGGCAGACCACTCCCTACACTCACTACAAGTATTTTCTCTGTCACACCGTCGGCCTCGACACTGCGGGCAAAGGGTGTGAGGATCCGTATCCACCGCAGACATGAAAGTACCGCAAGGGAGACCGGCAATACCAGGGCACTTACGCATGGTGGACATCCAAGTGCGAGGCCAACTTCAAACACACACAAGCTGAGGAAAAGCCAAAAAAAAAAGATTAAGGCTGTCAAACGAGGACGATGGACAGACACGTCTGTTCATCGCCGGAGCCAAAAGTGAAGTGAAGCAAGCTACCCCTTCCCCTACCCCCGCTAACTAGCGCGGGGGTAGTTAACCCTCGTTAAAATCTATTGGCTCGTCATTTCAGCTACGCCGAAAGTAAACCCAATGTAAATAGTGTGGTTTGTATTTCGGTTACGGAACAAATTAAGTGTTTTTACACACACCTTTTATCAAATAACAAAATAACCATCAAAAACCTCAAACAAAGCATAAAATAATTCATCTATTATACTTACAGTGCGAACATGATCCAATTCCTTTGCCAAATCCTGTAATCCACTGGGAATATTTCTGGTACTAACATTCTTGATGAATTTCTCTACTACTTTAGGATCATCTTCAGCAAACAGTGATAAACATAAGAATGGTCCAAGGAGTGTAGTAAACATCATTTCACGACCAGCTGAGGGATGTTCCGTGTTCGAACACCAATTACTCTGAAAATGAAACAATATCATTGTTAACAAAGAATTTTTTTCTTCATATATGTAACTAATAAGTCATGAAGGAATGTGCAAATTTATACTCATGTCTATTCAATGTGTTTATTTTTTATTGTATATCATTTAGCATGTTATAGGGCTTAATACTGCTGAGCAAGTAAAAATCTAAAAATTTTTAATCTACAAAAATTTGTATTTTCCTAAATTATAAAAAACCAAGTCCTTTACTAGGAATATGACTTCAGCAATGATGGAACAGCTGTTTAACCTTCTAATGAGGTAATTATAGTTGCTGGCAGGTGGGCGGGGGGGGGGGGGGGGGGGGGGGGGGGGGGGCACTCGCTGGGTAGAGTAACCTTTATTCTGACCTTAACCTAGGAATTGAAGGTTGGCAGAGATGACCAGTGTAACTTAGAAGTTCTTGGGTATGTATACTGTAGTTAGGAAAAATACAAATTGCTTTAAAAATCTGACACGGATACAAACCTTCACCCTTTAATAGGCGATTCCTCCTAAGGAGGGAGGATATATCTATAACCAAACTGTTATACACTACGAAACTTACCATTGAGGTCATCAGATCACATATAGGCCGTTGGTTGGAGTTAGCAGCATTATTTGGTCTCATATCAATCAGCAAGAATAAAGACTCTAAAACTCTTATGTACAGGGACGAAGTTACACTGCAACTCCTCATTGTTGTACTCAGGCCCAGAAGTAAGGGCCCAAAAACCTGGAAAAAAAAAAACCAAAAAACTCATTAATAAACCACTTACAAAAAATTAAAGATGTGATGGTTTCTTCCCAAATAGGACTTTAAGGATAGCCTATATACAAAATTTCTTTCACATACATACATACATATACCAAGGCACTTCCCCCAATTTTGGGGGGTAGCCGACATCAACAAATGAAACAAAAACAAAAAGGGGACCTCTATTCTCTACGTTCCTCTTTCACATTCAATAAAATTTATAAATTTATCAGTGACTTTTACATGGCATTCCAAATTAACTAGTATACTCTAACTCGGTCCTTATGTAAAACACTTTCCTGTTTTCCCTGCAAGAAATAAAAGAAAGTACTAACTCACTAAGAAAAAGATTTTCATTTTTATAACACCAAAAAAAATATTTCTAAGAAAATATTGCTTCAATTAGTGTACTTTCATTAGATAAATATTTATCTACTCAGATGAAACAAATAAAATAAAACTAGCGCACAGTAGGAGATTCTGTCCTAGGTGTAGAGTCAAATTTATGCTAAGTAGTACAGTACTGTACTAATAACAACTAATAGACCGCTGAAGTACTTGGTATCATTACTCGATATTTTGATAATAGTAATACTAATGTTAACCGATAGCCTATTGAAAGGAAATCACTCGATTTGCCCGATCGCTTTCCGCCAGGAATACAACTTACTAAGAGAAATTAGTCCATTTTTATAAAGAAAATATATTATTTCTAAGGAAATACTCATCCTATTAGTGTACTATTTCCGACAGACTTGTGACATCATCACAGTTGCAAGTGGTCCAAAGTCAAACAGTGGTAAGTTGATGACTACCTATACTTGTAATTACTATCAAAACCCTCAACAAGGTCTTGAGTTCAGGTTCATATATAGTACATTTTTGACAGTTTCATCGGTTTTACCACAATGTTACCATTATACATTAGTGAACTTTGATCAGTGCCTGCCACTAAAGTTATGGTAAATCTAGCAAAGGCCCCTTCAGATGAGTGCAATAATTTTATATTCTCACTGTACAAAGGTAATTTTGGAGCTATACCATAGCCTTGTACAGTACTCTATTGTAATGTGCTAAAAAATTGGGAAAGATTAACTGAAGAATTAAAATGACATTAAAGTTGATAAATATTTAACAGATGACGTGCAGTCAACAGAATTTCAAGGGCTGATGATTTGCAGACTGCATAATATGTCATCAGAACCTCAAAGGTTCATGGAGCATTGGTTTTATTAATTTTATTAATTTTCTTTTTTTGATGTCAGCTAACCCCCAAAATTGGAGGAAGTGCCATGGTAAATAGATAGGTGGATTACAATTTTGCACATCTTGCCCTATAACATTTTTTCTTTGCTAAATTATTCTAATTAACATTTTTTTGCACTAATTCATTTACATATCTCTACATAAGGTCATTCTAGACTTTTGACTGATGCATGAATTACTGTATTCTGTTCTTTCTCTATTGAGGTACTCCAACTTACTTTATATAATAATTCCTCATTTTCATAGGTAAATAGAATGAGATCACAAAGGAATCCCCTGGGCAGACTCTCCGTCAGCAGCGGATGTAGCAACAAGGATGGTTGAGGAGCTAATGCATTTGTAAGGCCTCCTGAAATGGAACAATAAATTAATGACTAATGCATGAATCAGTAACTAGACTTGGCAAGGATTAAAACTGATAAACTTATAGAAAAAGAATTAAAAGCAAGAGAGAAGCCCTTTAAGGTATATATGTAAAATAAATAAAAAATATTAAAATTCTATATGCAAAGTCAAATACACTAAGCTTGAATCATGTAAAATGTTACTTACTTCATTCATAATTATAAACCTAAATAATTTTCTTAAAAAATTAATACCTATTACTAATGAAATGAGAACTGAAGTAACTACATTTTCCAGAATACCATGATAGCTACTCATACCAATAAAATTTTAAATCTATCCTTTATCTAATAATTGGATTTTCCTGTAAACTAAACAGATTTTGAGCGAAGCGAAAAATCTATTTTTGGGTGAGATAGCCATGTCGTCCTGATGGAAGGTTCCTTTAAGTAGCTTCCTAGGGTATATTTGACTACAATGATATTCCCAGAGAATTTAACTTAAGGTCTCCAGAATTCTAACTCTTGGCACAAATATCCTTGAAGTTTCCCTTAAGGATATCGCAGAATATCAGGGGACGTATTCTTGACACGCCACATAGCAATCTGCACCCCGCATAGCGTTTATGCTTCAAGGGGGAAAAGTGGCAAAAAAAAAAGAGAAGCCGTTAACAAGGTTCCCTTCCTCTGTTACTGTTTGAGTGCTCAGATGGCGCCACCATCGCCGCCATCTTTATTCCTTGTAGCGTTGAGCTGGTGCTACAGATACAGTATTATTGGGAGGGATCCTGCCAAGGCCTTTCAAACAAAGGAGGGCGGGTCCATCAGGACGACATGCCTATCTCACCCAAAAATCACAAATTTTAAGTAATTTGTATTTTTCCTAACAGTACTTACCTCGAACTACTTTCTTAGGAGTATCTGGGATCTCCTCCCAACCGACCAGAGTTTTGTGTAGTTTACCCTACTCCCGTTTTCTATGAGGGGCAACCTCAGGTGGTGTGATACGTGCCCTGCGGCAACCCCGGATCAGAGAGCATGCTTGCTCAGGTCTCGATCCCCAGTAAGTTCTTGATAGCTTAGGTTTCTATGAGGTCCAGCAAGGTACTCGGGGAAGGATGGGTGGGCCATTACCCAAAAGTAGTTCGAGGTAAGTACTGTTAGGAAAAATACAAATTAACATTTGTGATTTGTTCCAACACGGAGTACTTACCTCGAACTACTTTCTTAGGAGACTTATACCTTAGGAGGTGGGAGTGTCCTTCATGACCTAGAGACCGAGAGAAGTATATAAGAGGAACCTAGATAGGAGACTAGGTTCTGCTGACCCCAAGGAAAACACGAGACAATAGGGAAAACTACGCACAAACCCATCTTAGTGTCTAAGTAACTCACCTCTGCAAGAAATCCTAAGAGACATGTCCTTCCAAAGATAGTGTATCCCATGGCAGTTTCAGGGGACTACTGGAGTCATTTTGGTAAGGGAGCAGGGGAAGGAAGAACAAGGGGGGTTAAGGATGGAACCTGTTTTCTCTTGGACTTACTACCCACGGTTGTCACTGGGGCTACACCTTTAAACCTTTTGGAGCGCGGAAATGACGGGACCTATCAAGAACCCGTCTAGGGACTTCCTCGAGTAGTCCTTTAAGTAGTGAGCTGTGAAGGTCGAATGGTTAGACCAAGTACCTGCCCTCAGGATCTGGCCCACTGCCATATTTTTCTCAAATGCCAATGAAGTACTTAGACCCCTAATGTCATGGGGTCTGGGCTTTCCTGGAAGGGGGACCCCTGCACTACTGTAGGCCCTGACGATCACCTGTCATAGCCAGAAGGAGATAGTATTCTTAGAGACTGGCTTCTTCACTAGTCTCGAGGAGACGAACAGACTCTAGATCTCGGGTCGAAGTCTGGCTGTCCTCTCTAAGTATTTTCGTACTGCCCTGACAGGGCACAGCAGCAAGTCCCTCGAGTTGTCCGAACGAGGAATTGCCGGCACTGAGAACCTTTCAAACTTGGGATCCCAAACGGCTGGATTCTGAGTCTTTGCCACGAAGGATGGGACGAACCTGAAGGTAGCCTCACGCCAACCCTTCGAGTGAGATACCTCGTACGACAGTCCGTGCAACTCCCCTACCCGTTTTGCTGAAGCCAGAGCTAACAGAAAAACTGTCTTGAGGGCAAGTTCCTTGTCCAAGATGTCCTTTAGGGGTTCAAAGGGAGGTTCTGACAGCATCATCAGGTCTCTGACCACGTCCCACAGGGGCACCCTACTGGCCTGAGGGGGGCACGATTGTTCGAAGCTCCTGATGAGCATCGAGATATGTCTGGAGGCACCCAGGTCGATGCCCTTCAGGAGGAAGACTTGACCCAGAGCAGCCCGGACTCCTTTGATGGCTGGGATGGACATGTTTACTTCGTCCCTGAGATAGACTAGGAAGTCCGCTATCTCTAGAACGGAGGCCCTCAATGGTTTGATGTTCCCCGAGATGCACCACTTAGTGAATGTGGCCCACTTTGCCTGGTATACTGCCGCTGATGAACGCCTCCGATACCCTGACATCCTTGCTGCCGTTCTCGAAGAATATCCCTCTTTCCTCAGGAGATGCTCGATAACCTCCACGCGTGAAGGCGGAGGGACTGATGGTTCTCTTGGAACCTTTGAAAATGGGGCTGCCGGAGAAGGTCTGGCCTGTCCGGAAGGGGCCAAGGTGGAAGGCGTGCCAGTTCCTTTAGATCCGCGAGCCACTCACTCTCCGGCCACCAGGGCGCTACCAAAGTCATCCACAGGTTGTCCGCTCGCCTCACCCTGTTGAGGACCTGTCTGAGCATCCCGAAGGGAGGGAAGGCGTAAACATCGAGGTTGTCCCAAGGGTTCTGGAAGGCGTCCTCGAAGGTCGCTTCTGGATCTGGCACAGGAGAACAGAACACGGGGAGCTGTGCATTGTCTCGTTGCGAAGAGGTCCAACACTGGTGATCCCCATTTCTGAATGAGGGTCTTGGCCACTTCCGGGTGCAAGGACCACTCGGATCCTACCACTTGACCCATTCTGCTGAGGCTGTCGGCCAGGACGTTTCTCTTCCCTGGAATGAACCTTGCTGAGATCTTGATCTGTTCTCCTTCGGCCCACTCCAGCAGTCTCAACGTGAGGACCCACAACTCCTTCGATTTTAGTCCTCCTTGTTTCTTTATGTAGGCCACCAAAGTGGCGTTGTCGCACATCAGTGCCACGGTGTTTCCCCGGAGCTGATGGACGAACTCTAGGCACGCTCTTCGCACTGCCATCATCTCTTTAGTACGTTTATGTGCTGGTTTTTCTCTATGTTCGTCCAACTTCCTCTTGCTGTCCTGCCAAGGAGATGGGCACCCCACCCCTCCTTGGATGCGTCCGTGAACAGAAGCATCTCCGGAGGGTCGGCTGCGAAGGGCATTCCCTTGAGGGTGTTCGATCTGGCGATCCACCACTCTAGGACCTCCTTCGTCTCCGGGAACACCGGGACCACCTTGTGGGGGGAGTCTCTCTGGTTCCAGGTCTCCTTCAGGTTCCATTGGACTTCCCTGAGTTTGAGTCTCCCCTGGGGGACTAGCTTCTCCAACGACACGAGGTGGCCTATCAGTCTCTGCCAGTCCTTGGCTCTCCTGGGCTGGTCCGACAGGAAGGGCCGGAGGATCTGGTCCAAGTTGTCCAACCTCTCCACAGAAGGGAAAGCTCTCGCCAACCGGGAGTCCAGGACCATTCCAAGGTAGGTCATCCTGGTGGAGGGTATCAGTTGGGACTTCTCTAGGTTGATGACGATACCCAGGACGTTGCAGAACCGCAGGAGCTTCGCGCCTTGTTCCCTCAGTACTTACCCTGAGGCTGAAAGCAACAACCAGTCGTCCAGGTACCGAATCAGGAGGATGCCCTGTTTGTGTGCCCAGGCTGAGACTGTTGTGAAGACCCTCGTGAAGACCTGAGGGGCTGTGGACAGACCGAAGCAGAGGGTCTTGAACTGCAATGCTTGGGCACCCCATTTCACCCTTAGGTACTTCCTGCTGGAGGGGTGAACAGGGATTTGGAAGTACGCGTCCTTGAGGTCTATGGACATCATGAAGTCCCCCTCCCTCAAGGCCGCTAGGACCGACTTCAGGGTGTACATCTTGAAGTCGGTCTTGCACATGAACTTGTTGAGGGCTGAGAGGTCTATGACTGGTCTCCAGCCCCCTGTCGCTTTCTCCACCAGGAAGAGTCTGCTGTAGAACCCCGGGCCCGGGTTCTTGACTGGTTCTATCGCCCCTTTCGCCAGCATCGCAGAGACTCCCTCTTGTAGGGCCGTCCTTCTCCAGGGGTCCTTGGGTGCCAACCACTCTGCCTGTTGATCTGGCATTAGAGGTGGGGTGTTCGCCAGGAAGGGCAACCTGTACCCTTCTTTCAGGACTGCTACGGTCCACGGATCTGCTCCGTGGTCTCTCCATGCTTGCCAAGAATGTTTGAGGCATCCCCCCACACGAGGCTTCGGCAGGAGTAGGGGCCTCTCTCCCTATCGCCTTCTAGAGGCGTGGCCTGAACGACCTCTTCTGGCTGCTGCATAGGAAGGTCTGAAGGATGATTGCGTTGAAGACGTTCCTCTACGGGAGGGCTGAGAAGACTGAGACCAGGCCGTAGTAGGGGCGTCTCTCCTGGGTTGACTAGGTGAGGCGCGAGGAGGATGGAAGGCGTCGGAGGGCGCCCTTCTATGGGTAGGTCTTCTCGCTGGAGGGGATCTGGAGTCACCCGTATCCTTCAGCTCCCTGACCCTCTCTACCGTCTCTTCCACTGCCTTCAGGGGGAAAACTGAGTCATCCCACAGGGGTAGGCTCCTCAGGGACCTCACTTCTCTGTCGGGGAGCCTCCTTACGAGCTTGTTGAGCACCGTATCCCTTTTTCGCAGAACCCAATTGGCAGCCTGCGCGATGGATTGATACGAGAGAAACTTAAGGGCTTTACCTCCCGAGCTAATCAGCTCCTTCAGTAAGGCCTGGTTCTCCGGGATAGTGAGGTCGTAGGAGGACTGGAAGCCTACTAGTGTGGAGGCCCACCAATCCAGCCACGAGGAAACGTTCACCAGGTCCTTGGCTATCTCCTCCATCATGGCAGCTTCCGAAGGGGAGAAACAGATCGGGGCGGTAGTAGCCCTCTCTTCAGCTGCTCCTTGCCCCAGTATGGCGATTGCAGGTTCCACAGTACAGGGACCCGCGCAATGCCCTTCAGGAAGGTAAAACCGGCTCTGGGATTTCAGGCCTTGAAGAAGCTTGGAGGAACTCTGGGTCTTGGGGGGCTTCTGCATGGTTGGCCACGATCTTGTCCACGTGAGCCCTACCCAGCCTAACATCCCTAGCCAAAGCCAGAGCTAACGAGGGTCTCTGCTGCACCGGGGCATCAACCAGCCTGCTGAGGCTCGAGAGCCAGATTTCGTCGGAGGAGGGCTCGGGTTCGTCCAGTCTGTGGTGCCTGCGAATGAGTCCTATTACCCTCCTGTAGGCCGAAACTTCTGATGCTGAACCTTCTCCGTTGTCGTCCATTTCCTCCGTAGGACGCTCCGCTGCCTGTGACGGAGGTCGCCGCGCGGGGGGAAGGAAACATCTTGGACTGGTCCAACTTCGGCTGTTCAGGGCGTAGGACGGGCATCGCCGTCGGGACGGAGGCCTTCGTCCTGGACTTATCCCTGCTTACGGAAGTCCAGGTAGATGCGGGCTTGCTCGTCGAAAGGAGTTGCTTATCTCGTTCCTGCTGACTCGACGTTGACTTGGAGGTCGGGACGCGGCTGCCAGACCGAAGGGGCGACTCTCTCCGCTGGGCGGATGGAGTCGGAACCTTCGCGGACTTATGCCTGTCCGCTGGGACCTGAATAGACGGCTCCCTCCGTCGATCGTAACTGCCGCTGGATACGTACCTCACTGGTGAGCGAGCCCTTGGGAGCCAGTTCGAGGGGCCCGGAACTGCTGACATCTCTATAAGTTTGCTACGAGGGATGACGACCCATTCTTCCCCCGGGGAGTCACTTCTCCTAAACTTCCTCCAGTGGGATCTAGAGCGCCTACCCCCGTGGCAGGATCTGGAGCGAGAACGAGAACGTCTCCTGTGGGACTTCTCACGACGTCTCCTATGGTCCCTTGGGGCTCCGTCTTCCAAGGAGCAAGAGGAGGCTTCGACCGAGGACCCCAACGACTTGCATGTTCTCACCGGCGGGCCCGACTTGTGCCTCATTGTAGATGGGTCCATGCGTTGCTCGATGGAAGAAGAGGGCTGTAGGAAGACGGACGGAAACGTAGCTGAAGGCGCTGGAGGGGAGCGTGGGAGTTCCTCGATGGGGGACCAGGTTTCAAAACCTTCCTCCATCCTCAAAGGAGACCTGAAGGGCGTCTTCGGCAGCACCCACACGAGGGAGTCTGACGGCGGCGAGTCTTCCTTCTCGGCGGAACCCTCGGCTGAGGAAGCACCTGAAAAACACTCCCACGAGGTGGGAGAAGAGGTAGGCACAGTTTTTCCCCACATAGGATCATCTGAGGAGACGGGCCCTGTTTGCACTAGGGTTCCGTCCCCCAAACATACTCCCGTCCCTCCCTCAGGCCCCTCACTTGCCTGGAATGACGCCACAACACCACTATCCCGTAATTCAGACTCCTGGGGAAGGGCCACAGGCCTCTTCCCCGCAACTGACTTACCTCGTCCCCTACTCTGGGTAGGGGAAGGCGGCAGCGAGGCTCTGTCTGATGATACGCCCGGCGAAGCAACAGGAGAAGTGACACTCGGCTACTTAGGCGATCTCTTAGACACCTTCTTCTTTTTGGTGCTGTAACGCACCCACTGCACCTCGTTCCAGGACTCGCACTCCGGACACGTGGCTGTAGGGGAACACACACTGCCCCTACATGAAGAACACAAGGAGTGCGGGTCAACTTCAGGTTTCGACAGGAAAGCACCACACGATTTACCAGCCATAGGCCCAGGACAACGGCGGGGATGCTCCATTACGCACTAGTAGGGCACCGCAAGACACAGGAACACAAAGGGAAAGGATAAGGGAGAGCACAAAGGTACCACGTTACGTGGGAACCGCGTGAGACACAAAGGGGGGTCAGGGACACAAAGGGTCGCACTGGATAAGGAGAGCGTCGTGATGTTATCGCGACGCGACCAGAGAACTTACTGGGGATCGATACCTGAGCAAGCATGCTCTCTGACCCGGGGTCGCCTCAGGGCGCATATATATCACACCACCAGAGGTTACCCCTCATAGAAAACGGGAGTAGGGTAAACTACACAAAACTCTGGTCGGTTGGGAGGAGATACCAAATACTCCTAAGAAAGTAGTTCGAGGTAAGTACTCCGTGTTGGAACAATACATAATTAAACGTTTTTAACTCACTCTTCAGATTATTAATGACATGACCTACATTACCTGCACAAAGAAATAAGTGCAGGAAAAAATATCAGTATACCTACAGATAACCAAGCCTTACAGTAAGCTGCGATCAATAAAATTGATGACAAATTTAATCTAAAACACTGATGAGCAAATAAAAAGTATATTGATTTATAAGATTACCTCCTGACACATTAAAACAGAATAAGAAATCCTCTAGCAATAGTATATAATCTTTAATAAATACAAACCTGATAAAAGCAATGCAGCATATGCTACACACTGTCGCCTGACATCCAGAAGAACAGTTAGCAAGGGAGGAGAACTGCTTCTCTGCAAAGTGGAATATTTTGCCATGATCAACAAAATTACAATACAATTAAAAATCAATAATTTCACCCTCAATGTTGCACTGTGCATCTAAAATTAAGTATCCAACAATCGTATACTGGTACATTATCATAGAATCAGCAGGTAGTTAGCATGATCATCAATTACACACAAGTAACTAGTACCTTTGGGTGGCCTTTCTCTTCAGCATTGACTCTAGCGTAAGTCTGAAGAAGATACTGTAGAGCTGTTGTTTCTGGACAATGGATCATTCTTGTGAGCTCACTTAAGTCGGAACTACTACTACTCCCTGAGAAAAAGAAATAAAATTATTGTATAGTTTTCTGTAGAATAAGGAAAATTATCAATTACTTACAGTATTTGGAATTCATTACGTAATTAATATGAACAACAGCTTTAACCCTGGATAGGTACGGTCCTCGGACACCCCTTTAAGGGTATACTCGGACGCGAACGACCCCGACGCCAAAAAAAATTCTTGAAAAATCAGTTTTTGCAGTAACCTCCTTTTTTCTTTTGCCAAAAAAAACTTCAATGAATGCTTAAAACAACTGTAAAGATAAATACTACTCATCTGCAGAAAAACTATTTATTATAAATATTTTAAAAAATTAAGTAGAAAAAAAAAAAGACCTGACATAAAAATTCATAAAAAAAAAGTTTATACATATATACACAAATCCTTTTCGGAATTGATTCTTGAATGTTTAGGACACATCTTGATGTATTTTGGATGAAGTCAGACCCATGGAGGTGAAGATCTGAAATGAGAAAAAAAGGGTAACTTTTTTTGGCCAAAAAAAATTGTCCAAATTTCATGAATTTTTTTGGGTACCCAAATGAAATAGGAAGTGGCTAATTTTTTTAGGGAATAAACATATGTTATCCTAAAATAGAAATATGTAAAAAAATCTTCATTATTTTGTAAATTACATTTATATCAGGGGCCATATCTAAAGGTAATTTTTTGAGTACTTGGAAATTTCGTAAAAAAATACATATATCTAATATATAATATGATATTTATGCAGGTAAAAATATACCAAAATATCACAAATTATATAGGGAACAAGAATATATATAGATAGGGCAGCTTACGCTTCGGATATGTCCACAAAATGGCCGCCAACCACACTGACTCAGACTCCCTAATCTGCCACTGGAAATGTAGGAAGGGTATGTCAATTTCAAGGTGTTATTTACTAATCTAATTATTATTGGATATGCATAAAAATTGTATGGTGGGTTGCTGGATAATTGTCGATTATTTTACGACTATAAGATTAAAATTCTGACCCAAAAAAATTTTTTTGAAGGGAAATAAAATCGAAAAAAAAAATGTAAAACAATATTTTAGCTAAAAAAATTTAATGATATTCAATCAAAAAAAAAGTAAACAAAATTTTCCGACAAATAAACATCTAGAGGAATCATTACTCTGTGATAGTTCCTTAGTACGTAGTAATTTTGAAAGAATTGGGAAAAAACGAAAAAATGGCAATCACCGGAAAATCGAACACATACCTATATATACGCCATATCTGGCTAAAAAAAAGATAGGCATGGGTAGCCAGATCATCTAGAAACACTTTCCAACACTATAAAAATATAAGTTTTGCGACACTACTTGCCAATTCCTTACGGTAACATGACTAAGCAAAAAAATGCAAAACAAATAAAAAGGGGCACTCGTGGAAAAATGGCCATTCTAATATACGGCATTTCAGAAAAAAAAATTTCAGCCACGTGCTAGGCAAACCATCAAGGCATATTTTCCGACAAATAAACATATAAATGAAATATTACTCTGTGATAGTTCCTTAGTACGTAGTAATTTTGAAAGAAATGGGAAAAAACAAAAAAATGGCAATCACAGGAAAATCGAACACATACTTATATATACGCCATATCTGGCTAAAAAAAAAATAGGCATGGGTAGCCAGATCATCTAGAAACACTTTCCAACACTATAAAAATATAAGTTTTGCGACACTACTTGCCAATTCCTTACGGTAACATGACTAAGCAAAAAAATGCAAAACAAATAAAAAGGGGCACTCGCAGAAAAATGCCCAACATTCTAATATACGGCATCTCAGATAAAAAAAAAAGACATGCACGTGTTAGCCCAACCATCAAGGCACACTTTCTAACACATAAACATGAAAAAAAAATCAATAATATACGGCAATTCCTTACTACGTAGTAAATTTTTACAAATATTGAAAAAAAAACAGAAATTGGCAACCGCAGTTAAATACCCAATATACCAATAACTACGTCGTATCTGACAAAAACAAAATCACGCATGGGTAGCCAGATCATCTAGACACACTTTCCAACATTAAAAAAGCAAAAGTTTTACGACACTATTTCGCAATATCTTACGGAAAAATGACTTGGCAAAAAAATTAAAAAAAATTAAAAAGGGACACTCGCGGTAAAATGCCCGACATTCTAATATACGACATCTCAGATAAAAAAAAAGACATGCACGTGTTAGCCCAACCATCAAGGCACACTTTCTAACACACAAACATGAAAAAAAAATGAATAATATACGGCAATTCCTTACTACGTAGTAATTTTTACAAATATTGAAAAAAAAACAGAAATTGGTAACCGCAGTTAAATACCCAATATACCAATAACTACGTCGTATCTGACAAAAACAAAGTCATGCATGGGTAGCCAGATCATCTAGACACACTTTCCAACACTAAACAAGCAAAAGTTTTACGACACTATTTGGCAATATCTTACGGAAAAATGACTTGGCAAAAAAATGAAAAAAAATGAAAAAGGGGCACTCGCGGTAAAATGGTCCTCGTGGTGATGAACGACATTTTAACTAAAAAAAAAAACATGCACATGGTAGCCAAACAATCCACCAAGACTTTCCACAACTGATAACCTATACAAGTTGCACCATTCTACGACAATTTCATAATACGTAATAACTTTGATAATTATGCAAACTACCTCAGAAGGGTAAACTCGGACGCGAACGACCCCGACGCGTCTCAGAAATCGGGGAAGGAGTACAGCTACAGCAATGCACATCTGGACACTACTAGAGCGTGTAGGGGAGACACCTCCTGCAGGTCGATCACCCACAAATTCAGTCACAGGGGTGAGTCACGTGAGAAAAACCTGTTTTTTTTTGACGCTCGGGGTCGCAAACGACCCACCGTACCTATCCAGGGTTAAGAAAAACCACATGCCGCTAATAAGACCACTCATCAGAGAATAAATTCACTTTTACCAACCAACACAGTACTTAGAATTATTACAGCCTAATGAACTTATCAAGACGGTTCCTGGAATTACCAATAGTGCAGCTTGCACTTTAATTATTCAAAATGATCCCCACCTTAAAGTAGTGCCATACAATGTCTAGCCAAACTGAATTGTTCTTAACACCAATCATTCAATTTCAAAGATTTACTTGCTACACGTGTCATATTCAAAGAGTTACATACATACATATACCAAGGCACTTCCCCCAATTCTGGGGGGTAGCCGACACCAAACAAATAAAACAAAAAAAGGGGACCTCTCCTCTCTACGTTCCTCCCAGCCTGACAAGGGACTCAACCGAGTTCGGCTGGTACTGCTAGGGTGTCACAGCCCACCGCCCCCCTCTATCCACCACAGATGAAGCTTCATAACGCTGAATCCCCTACTGCTGCTACCTCCGCGGTCATCTAAGGCACCGGAGGAAGCAGCAGGGCCTACCGGAACTGTGTCACAATCGCTCGCCATTCATTCCTATTTCTAGCATCCTCTCTTGCCTCTCTCACATCTATCCCCTATCACCCAGAGCTTTCTTTACTCCATCCATCCACCCAAACCTTGCCCTTCCTCTTGTACTTCTCCCATCAACTCTTGCATTCATCACCTTCTTTAGCAGACAGCCATTTTCCATTCTCTTAACATGGCCAAACCACCTCAACATTTTCATATCCACTCTAGCTGCTAACTCATTCCTTACACCCATTCTCACCCTTACTACTTTGTTCCTAACCCTATCTACTCGAGATACACCAGCCATACTCCTTAGACACTTCATCTCAAACACATTCAATTTCTGTCTCTCCATCACTTTCATTCCCCACAACTCCGATCCATACATCACAGTTGGTACAATCACTTTCTCATACAGAACTCTCTTTACATTCATGCCCAACCCTCTATTATTTACTACTCCCTTAACTGCCCCCAAACACTTTGCATCCTTCATTCACTCTGACGTACATCTGCTTCCACTCCACCATTTGCTGCAACAATAGACCCCAAGTACTTAAACTGATCCATTCAACATGACATTCAACCTCGCACCACCTTCCCTTCTTGTACATCTCACAACCTTACTCTTCCCCACATTAACTCTCAACTTCCATTTCTCACACACCCTTCCAAATTCTGTCACTAATCGGCCAAGCTTCTCTTCCGCGTCTGCAACCAGTACAGTATTATCTGCAAACAACAACTGATTTACCTCCCATTCATGGTCATTCTTGTCCAAGCACTCGAGCATTCACCTCTCTCACCACTCCATCAACATACAAGTTAAACAACCACGGCAACATCACACATCCCTGTCTCAGCCCCACTCTCACCGGAAACCAATCACTCACTTCATTTCCTATCCTAACACATGCTTTACTACCTTTGTAGAAACTTTTCACTGCTTGCAACAACCTTCCACCAACTCCATATAACATCATAACATTCCACATTGCTTCAATATCAACTCTATCATACGCTTTTTCCAGATCCATAAACGCAACATACACCTCCTTACCTTTTCCTAAATATTTCTCACATATCTGCCTAACTGTAAAAATCTAATTCATACCACCCCTACCTCTTCTAAATCCACCCTGTACTTCTAAGATTGCATTCTCTGTTTTAACCTTAATCCTATTAATCAGTAATCTACCATACACTTTTCCAACTACATTCAACAAACTAATACCCCTTGAATTACAACTCTCATGCACATCTCCCTTACCCTTATATAGTGGTACAATACATGCACAAACCCAATCTACTGGTACCATTGACAACACAAAACACATATTAAACAATCTCACCAACCATTCAAGTACAGTCACACACCCTTCCTTCAACATCTCAGCTCTCACACCATCCATACCAGATGCTTTTCCTACTCTCGTTTCATCTAGTGCTCTCCTCACTTCCTCTCCTGTAATCTCTCTCTCATTCTCCTCTCCCATCACCGGGACCTCAACACCTGCAACAGCAATTATATCTGCCTCCCTATTTTCCTCAACATTCAGTAAACTTTCAATATATTCCGCCCACCTTTTCCTTGCCTCCTCTCCTTTTAACAACCTTCCATTTCCATCTTTCACTGTCTCTTCAATTCTTCAGCCAGCCTTTCTTACTCTCTTCACTTCTTCCTAAAACTTCTTCTTATTCTCTTCATATGAAAGAGTTAGTCTTAAATAATATAAAAATACTAAATATATTAAAAAACCATTTGTATTTTTCCTAGCCATACAGTACAAACCCGAGCCATTTACTGGATTAGCTCTGGCGCAGCTTTGTTACGGCGCCATTGAAGAATTATTGTGGGTCTAGCAACATTGTAAGGGTGCATCATAGAACGACCAGTGTTTCAGTAAGTTGATGCAAACGTTTGCGTTCTAAATGTATTTTAATAGGGAATTGTGAAGAGACTGAGGTGGGCAGTGAAGGTTGTCTGTCTCTTCCAAACAGCCTCTCTAAGTACCTGTACTAGCGAGTGGTTCTTGCAGAACACAAGGGTTGCAGCAACACCATGGATATTGTGGCGGGATGTAAACAAAAACAACCCCCACACCCTTGAATCTTACTTCTGACAATTGTCTCCGCAACACAAACTTTCCCCTGACGTTATCATAAACTGGACTCTTAGACTGAAGGGCAACAAAAACAAAACATGACCTTAAAACTATATTTCTCACAAACTAAAACGCAAAAAATTCTGCATTCCAAATAAGCTTAACATAGAAACCACCAACAACCAAAATAATTACACGTAAAACAAATCATTAAATTCATAAATATACCAAAAAAAACGTAACACCATTCATATGAAAAAACCCTAACAAACTTAAAATTACCACACCCCAAAACCAATATTTGTTTATGTGTGGAACTCTATCCACACTAGGGCCAACAGTCCTTTTAGGCCAAAGCCACAACTCTCTAGCTACGGTAACACGGACAAATGTTATTATATAATTGCATTAATCGGCATCATCATCACAATCCTGATTATCAGTGATCCAAACGGAAAATCCTTCAAACGGGCTGGGTCATTATGGCATCAAATCAAGATAATCACCCTCCCCAGGAGAGATTAGTTCATCAAACGTTTAACTGGGCTCCACAAGGCACTAAAATAATTGGAAGACCCAGGCCTACATGGCTTGGGATTATAAAGCGCAAAGTAGGAGATGATGAATGGAGAAGTCGCCTCTGTCTTAAGCTTTTAAGCTTAAGACAGAAGCGACTGGCGAAATCTAATTGAGGGCCTTTGCGTCAATAGGCGTAGGAGGAGATGATGATGATTGTTTACACCTGAATTCAAAAGTGAAAGCTTAGCTGATTGAGAAGTGGGCGGGGCTTGCCCGTCCTCTGACAGTAGTTATAACTACCTCGCAAAAGATGGTTTGTATTCAAGTAGGAACAAAAACATAAGCATAAAAACAAAACTTTCACAATTTTTGGCTAATTTCACATTTTGTGTAGTTTCATCTATCGTGAATAGGGAGAGAATAACATGAATCAATTTACCATATTTTATCTAGCTTTCATGATTTTTTCTGTCTGATCTTGACATACATTAATTCACTCTTAAAAAAAAAAATGAAAATTCATACCCTAATCCCAAAATTTCTAAGCAGACATTACACATGTATGTACCCTAATACTCATCTACTTCAAAATACCTGTTGGTGAGGCACTGAGCTCTGGTGAATCAGATGTATAGTTTGGATCCACCAATCCTTCTATGTCCTCCCCTGCACACAAGCGCATTACGACCTCCATGAGCACCTGGGATGTGACCTCAGATTTGTTAGCGCCTGATGAAACCTGAAATTAAAAATTTCATAAGTTAAGCTCTAATTTTTCTAACAATAGAAATCAGAGTCATTTAATAGGAGTACGATTTTAGTGATGCTGGAACTAGGCTGTTAAAAGTGTAAACGAGATATCACTAATCAATGACAAGGAAGATATGCCTAATGCCAGCCTACACAGTAACTACTTTGACCTTCAAATAGGAATTGCAGGGTGGTTCAGACAGGAAGTGTAACTGCATACTTAAAACTCCTTGTACTTTAATGGGCGATTTATCCTTAAATGGGAGGGAATTCCTGTAACCAAACTAGCTGGTTTAAAATCCTAGGATGTCAGGACACTCGGACCTCAAAAAGTGCAAGTGTTGACTCCAACCCACCCCATACCAGCCTTAGAATAGATTCTTAGGTGATAAGCTAGATTTACGTCAGGAGAGAGATTCACGGGGGGTCAATAACATTTCAGGCTACAAAGTCTGTAATGTATTGCTAATGGAAGATGGTTTTACAATTCTGTTCTTCCTCCCCCTTGTAATGAAGATGGGGGGAAATGCTTCTATTTATCTATCTATCAATACAGGCAGAAAGAGAAAGACATTATCTATCTATCTATATACTGATATATATATATATATATATATATATATATATATATATATATATATATATATATATATATATATATATTATATACATATATATATATGTATATATATATATATATATATATATTTATATATACAGTATATATATGTGTGTATGTATATATATATATATATATATATATATATATATATATATATATATATATACATATATATACATACACACATATATATATACTGTATATATATAGATATATATATATATATATATATATATGTATATAATATATATATATATATATATATATATATATATATATATATATATATATATATATATATATATATATACAGTATATAGATAGATAGATAATGGGTTAGTCACTGTCTATATAAGCTTGCCGACCAGGGTTCGATTCCCGGCCGGAGCCAAGCTCTTGTCTTTGTGTGATTTCGCCTGGGGCTCTGATCCCGAGGTCGTTAAGAGAATCCAGACATTAATATATCAAAAATATATATGGCTTATTTGGATATATATATATATACATATATATATATATATATATATATATATATATATATATATATATATATATATATATATATATATATATATCTATATATATATATATATCTATATATATCTATATATATATATATATATATATATATATATATATATATATATATATATATATATATATATATATATATATACAGGGGGTCCTCGGGTTACGACGCTGATCCGTTCTTAAGACGCGGTGTAACCCGAATTTCCGTGTAAGTCGGAACACCATAAATATACGTACTGTACTGTACTGTAAAGTATTACTGTATACTGTACTATAATAAAATGTATCAAATGACATAAAAACAATATTAGAAAAAGAGAAAACAATTCCTTACCACATGAATTAAAGTAAATATCAATAAAAAAAGAAAACAATTCCTTACCACATGAATTAAAGTAAATATCAATAAAAAAAGAAAACAATTCCTTACCACATGAATTAAAGTAAATATCAATAAAAAAAAAGAAAACAATTCCTTACCACATGAATTAAAGTAAATATCAATAAAAAAAAAGAAAACAATTCCTTACCACATGAATTAAAGTAAATATCAATAAAAAAAGAAAACAATTCCTTACCACATGAATTAAAGTAAATATCAATAAAAAAAGAAAACAATTCCTTACCCCATGAATTAAAGTAAATATCAATAAAAAAAGAAAACAATTCCTTACCCCATGAATTAAAGTAAATATCAATAAAAAAAAGAAAACAATTCCTTACCACATGAATTCAAGTAAATATCAATAAAAAAAAAAGAGAACAATTCCTTACCTTATTCCTATGGTTGGCTTGCACACTGGAAGGGATGTTGCAAGGGACGGAGAGACTGGTTTATTTTCAACGCTTCAAACAACCTTTTAGCCTTCTCTTGAATAACCATTAAGCTCACTGGAATACGCCGTTGATTTTGATCTTCCAACCAAAGCACTAATAACCTTTCCATTTCGATAATTAAACCACTACGCTGTTTCGTTATCACTGTTGCTTTCATTGGAGCAGATCCTTTTACGTGTTCAACAATGCGCTCCTTATCTTTAAGGATAGTAGCCACGGTCGAACGGCTAAGGCCAAGCGATCGGCCAATGTTCGTTGGCGTTTCACCGTTTTTAGACCGCTTAATAATGTCTAATTTCACTTCCATGGTGATGGCCTTCCTTTTCTTCGATGCACTACCATCAGAAGAATCTGCCTTGCGCTTTGGAGCCATAATGAAGGGCAAAAAGTTCAAAAAAACGATCAAACACGTGAGAGAAAGAACAGGCAATCACAACCAAAAATGGCGTATGAGTGGAACTGAGCGACGCCGTCTTCCTCGCCCACAACCACCGCAAAGCGTATTCATCCACCGCGCGCTAAAAACTAGTTCGCAATTGTTTACGTCGCTTACGACGCTAACGGTGTAAGACGGAACGACGCTTAATATTATTTTTATATTTTTATGGGGCGCGTTCGTAACGGCGAAACCGCGTAAGTCGGGACCGTCGTAACCCGAGGACCTACTGTATATATATATATATATATATATATATATATATATATATATATATATATATATATATATATATACAGTATATATATATACAGTATATATATATATATATATATATATATATATATATATATACAGGGGGTCCTCGGGTTACGACGCTGATCCGTTCTTAAGACGCGGTGTAACCCGAATTTCCGTGTAAGTCGGAACACCATAAATATACGTACTGTACTGTACTGTAAAGTATTACTGTATACTGTACTATAATAAAATGTATCAAATGACATAAAAACAATATTAGAAAAAGAGAAAACAATTCCTTACCACATGAATTAAAGTAAATATCAATAAAAAAAGAAAACAATTCCTTACCACATGAATTAAAGCAAATATCAATAAAAAAAGAAAACAATTCCTTACCACATGAATTAAAGTAAATATCAATAAAAAAAAAAAAAAACAATTCCTTACCACATGAATTAAAGTAAATATCAATAAAAAAAAGAAAACAATTCCTTACCACATGAATTAAAGTAAATATCAATAAAAAAAAAGAAAACAATTCCTTACCACATGAATTAAAGTAAATATCAATAAAAAAAGAAAACAATTCCTTACCACATGAATTAAAGTAAATATCAATAAAAAAAAAAGAGAACAATTCCTTACCTTATTCCTATGGTTGGCTTGCACACTGGAAGGGATGTTGCAAGGGACGGAGAGACTGGTTTATCCCCACTAGCAGCTTCACCTTGCACTTTAAGATTATGGTAATTGGCCCGAGCCTTAAATCGCATAAACCAACCCCTACTAGCCGAAAACTCTTCACTTTCACTTTCTCCCCCCCTTTCTTTTTTCAACGCTTCAAACAACCTTTTAGCCTTCTCTTGAATAACCATTAAGCTCACTGGAATACGCCGTTGATTTTGATCTTCCAACCAAAGCACTAATAACCTTTCCATTTCGATAATTAAACCACTACGCTGTTTCGTTATCACTGTTGCTTTCATTGGAGCAGATCCTTTTACGTGTTCAACAATGCGCTCCTTATCTTTAAGGATAGTAGCCACGGTCGAACGGCTAAGGCCAAGCGATCGGCCAATGTTCGTTGGCGTTTCACCGTTTTTAGACCGCTTAATAATGTCTAATTTCACTTCCATGGTGATGGCCTTCCTTTTCTTCGATGCACTACCATCAGAAGAATCTGCCTTGCGCTTTGGAGCCATAATGAAGGGCAAAAAGTTCAAAAAAACGATCAAACACGTGAGAGAAAGAACAGGCAATCACAACCAAAAATGGCGTATGAGTGGAACTGAGCGACGCCGTCTTCCTCGCCCACAACCACCGCAAAGCGTATTCATCCACCGCGCGCTAGAAACTAGTTCGCAATTGTTTACGTCGCTTACGACGCTAACGGTGTAAGACGGAACGACGCTTAATATTATTTTTATATTTTTATGGGGCGCGTTCGTAACGGCGAAACCGCGTAAGTCGGGACCGTCGTAACCCGAGGACCTACTGTATATATATATATATATATATATATATATATATATATATATATACAGTATATATATATACAGTATATATATATATATATATATATATATATATATATATATATATATATATATATATATACAGGGGGTCCTCGGGTTACGACGCTGATCCGTTCTTAAGACGCGGTGTAACCCGAATTTCCGTGTAAGTCGGAACACCATAAATATACGTACTGTACTGTACTGTAAAGTATTACTGTATACTGTACTATAATAAAATGTATCAAATGACATAAAAACAATATTAGAAAAAGAGAAAACAATTCCTTACCACATGAATTAAAGTAAATATCAATAAAAAAAGAAAACAATTCCTTACCACATGAATTAAAGCAAATATCAATAAAAAAAGAAAACAATTCCTTACCACATAAATTAAAGTAAATATCAATAAAAAAAAAAAAAACAATTCCTTACCACATGAATTAAAGTAAATATCAATAAAAAAAAGAAAACAATTCCTTACCACATGAATTAAAGTAAATATCAATAAAAAAAAAAAGAAAACAATTCCTTACCACATGAATTAAAGTAAATATCAATAAAAAAAGAAAACAATTCCTTACCACATGAATTAAAGTAAATATCAATAAAAAAAAAAGAGAACAATTCCTTACCTTATTCCTATGGTTGGCTTGCACACTGGAAGGGATGTTGCAAGGGACGGAGAGACTGGTTTATCCCCACTAGCAGCTTCACCTTGCACTTTAAGATTATGGTAATTGGCCCGAGCCTTAAATCGCATAAACCAACCCCTACTAGCCGAAAACTCTTCACTTTCACTTTCTCCCCCCCTTTCTTTTTTCAACGCTTCAAATAACCTTTTAGCCTTCTCTTGAATAACCATTAAGCTCACTGGAATACGCCGTTGATTTTGATCTTCCAACCAAAGCACTAATAACCTTTCCATTTCGATAATTAAACCACTACGCTGTTTCGTTATCACTGTTGCTTTCATTGGAGCAGATCCTTTTACGTGTTCAACAATGCGCTCCTTATCTTTAAGGATAGTAGCCACGGTCGAACGGCTAAGGCCAAGCGATCGGCCAATGTTCGTTGGCGTTTCACCGTTTTTAGACCGCTTAATAATGTCTAATTTCACTTCCATGGTGATGGCCTTCCTTTTCTTCGATGCACTACCATCAGAAGAATCTGCCTTGCGCTTTGGAGCCATAATGAAGGGCAAAAAGTTCAAAAAAACGATCAAACACGTGAGAGAAAGAACAGGCAATCACAACCAAAAATGGCGTATGAGTGGAACTGAGCGACGCCGTCTTCCTCGCCCACAACCACCGCAAAGCGTATTCATCCACCGCGCGCTAGAAACTAGTTCGCAATTGTTTACGTCGCTTACGACGCTAACGGTGTAAGACGGAACGACGCTTAATATTATTTTTATATTTTTATGGGGCGCGTTCGTAACGGCGAAACCGCGTAAGTCGGGACCGTCGTAACCCGAGGACCTACTGTATATATATATATATATATATATATATATATATATATATATATATATATATATATATATATATATATATATATATATATATATATATATATACAGTATATATATATCTATGGTATCTAAAAGGAGGCGTCCTTCAGGTCGAGACTCATCATAAAGCTCATTACTCCTTATCTCACGGCACTCGCAGTCTCCATCTTGAACGGGGTGTGCAACACAAATTCGTTCAAGGAGGAGAGCCTCGTACAATCTAAAGCACACCCTTATCCAACATTTTTCTCACTTCTGTCTACAGTGCGAGGTTCTTTTCTGAAATCGAGAGATACAGCGTAAACACAGCCAATGAAAGGGAGGTGGCACATATTCCGCTGTGCAAGCCTCCGCCCCATGATACTACCCCCTTGCCCATTCTGAAGGGTGGTCTCAAGGTTTCCCTTTTCTCTCCAGTCCTAAGACTGAATGTGGATGTGTAGGGCTCCCCCCTAAAGATAATGCAAGTGGAGACTCCTTATAAGATGATTTTACTCATGCAGGTGCATGTCAGTGTGAAGATTTAGCACAGCCTCTCTGATTGTGATGGTCATAAGTCTCTCTTGTCCTCTGCAGTAGGAATTCCCTGAAGTCTAACTGTCTAATGAAGGGAGAGCATGAAGTTTGTGTGAAGCTGGAGACAGGACTGTCTCATATACCGAATACCACCCCTGTCATATTTACGTGAGGGGGAAGCAAGAACAGGAGCAGGCTGGGCTGAGACACAGGAGGCCACAGGTGGTCCAGCAACAGAGGAAGGGATCGTAGGCATCAGGCTGGGATGAGAGGGAGGGCTAGGTCACTTCCTTTGCCTTCTCAATAGCCTTAATGGTGGATTTCCCAGCCAAAGGGGAGGAGGTCACAAAAGGGGAAGATCAGCGATCCGCTACACTTTCAGTAGGCTTGTCCTGAATGGAGGGCATCACATCAAGAACAGAGGAAGAAGTCACCAGCAGAAGACTTGGGAGTCCTACAAGTAGCTAAGGCTTGCAGCTGCTTTTCTGTTGATGGAATGCCATCTAGTCCTAAGGAAGACCATTCAGTCATTAGTAATAGGTTCTTTGAAGCATTGTCTTTAGAAATTACGAGGCTAAGGGCAGAAAATACCTCCTTTGCTGGAGGAGAGAGATAAGTACTCCTTGCCTGCAGCATGCCACAGGGGCAGGTTTAAGACGTCACCCTTCTTCGGGTTTCTGTCTGAGAAAGACTAAAAGGAAGAAGAAACTTGAGTACCATTGGGGGGACATGAGAGACCAAGCATCGTTCATTGATCTCAAGGAAGAAAATGAAGGCAAAGAATTAGGCTTTAAATTCCTCCTCCTGCTGTAATATTACCACTGTGAAAATGGCCACTCCCTACACTTGGCACATGCGGATGACTGCATGCAGTCATACTCCCTGCAAAAAAGATAGAAAGAATGGGGATCTACCTAGGTTTTACTCAAGAACCCGCCAAACTAAGGCCAGGTATACCTGGGTAGGACTCCATGCCTTTATGTTGATTCTCTATGGTCAGTCAATACAATTGCTCTGAAAAAAAAATTAATTAGGAAATACAGCCTAGCTTTGTTAGCATTAAGAGTACTGTACATCCTTACTTCTCGGTGGCTGAAGTCAAAGTGACTACTCAGTGTGGTGGTAGGGGGCAGGGCTACCCAGCCACCTCCCAGTAACTACCGATACATCGTTAAAAATTCTAACAGCAGGGTTCCAGCTTTGTTGAAATCATACTCCTATTAAAGAATGAGGTTTTGTATTGATGTAGAAAGAAACAAAGAAAATTGAGTGCAATACTTAGAAATTTTTACAACAAAATGTTACTTATCATGTATATAACCTAATATTTTATTTATAAACATTAAATAGAGTGTAATGGATAACTTTCCTACACTTTACCCTACAAAAATAGCCTTCACTAACACTTACTTGTACTGTGATAGGGCAAGCAATGGTGACATCTTGCCATGTAGCCTGAAGCACATTGGCCAACGTTGAAACCACTAATTCTTCAGTAACTTCACTTGTACTGACACTCTGAAAAAAAAAGAACCTTAATACTCCTGTAAACCTTGAATATACTACTGTTTATTCATTATTGTACAAGCAAAAAGGACAAAGGACAAGATAACACAACCCATGTACTGTCCTGTACAGTAATATTCTTACCCTGGGACGTTTGTTGTCGCTGCCATAGTGAGGACTCGTCTCTAAGCTGGTCGGAGTTTCAGCCTTCGTTTCTATCTCCATAGGTTCTTCTAAGCCTTTGAGAGAAAACCGTAAATATTATGTAAACTATCGATATAATTAAGGTCTTACACAAAGAAACTTTAACTTTCAACTTCAAACCTAGTCTACAACTGCTAAATTATAACACAATTAGAAGTAAGATGTATTCTATACACTGTACTCACCTTTCTTACAAGGCGTAATTTCTAACGGAGACGGTGGGGGTTGTCTTTTATTTGGAGAAGGCAGAAGTGATGATGGATTTGCATTTGGGGAAGTTGGAAACGGTATGCCCTAATGTAATAAAATAAAATTAGATTCCATTAGATACTCTGGAGATACTAAAAGAAAAATCATCTGAAAAGGGTTAAAAATTTTCATAACACGAATTATTATTATTATTATCATATTTATATTTATCCTCGTCATCATCACCTATACAGACCTGAATTCTTTATGAGTATTTTTTCAGCTTGGCTGGAACTTACCCTTTAAAATCTATAACAAGGTATTGGTAGGTACTGGCGGGTGGCCGGAAAGCCACTTTGACCCTCACCTAGGACTTGCAACGTGGTTCAGGTAGGAAGTGAAACTTATAGGACCCAGATTTGTATAGTTAGGAAAAATACAAACTACTTTTAAAATTTGTGATTTGTTTCTAAATGAATAATACAAACCTATTACTATAGTGCTTGGTTTAAAATTCTGGGATGTCAAAAGACTCCGACCTGAGAGAGTAAAGGGAGTGTTGATTCCTTACCACCTTCCCCCAACACTTGAAACTAGATTCTCAAGAATTAGGTTTCTGTTCAAGGAAAGACAGCCTATGAGAACCTATAGACTCAGGAGGATACGTTGTCACAATGTATGGCCAATCAAGCGTCCTACAATTCATTCATCCTCCCGCTCATAAAGAGGATAGGGGGATACTTTTCTACCTTAATCATATTGAAGTTTCTTAGCATGGTAGCTTACCCATATCAACATCCAATCCAGCAAATAACAGCACAATCACTGCACGAATAAAGAAAAGGAAAGGAGAGAAATTACCATACACTCCACCGATTAACCTAGACTAACGTTGAGACTTATCTTAGATGGGATGTTTCTTGTCCTGTACGGACCTAAGTAAGCTACATAACCTTCTGAATACCTACCACAGGCCCCAACAAAAACAAAACTCAAGACCTGTGGGTGTACTCGCGTAAATATTGGGCTGTAAAGGTAGTCTGACGATTGCATACTCCGGGCTTTAGCACTTGCCCTAGTGACAGGTTCTTCCTGAAGGCGATGGTAGATCTGATATCCGGAGTGGTCCTCTAGTTTCCTTGTGGAAGAATATGTCCGATTGTTCCACGAAGCCATTCTAAAAGAATAGTTGTTTTGTCTTCCTCTTCACCAAACATTTAACTGGGTTCCGCCAGGTACGAGAAGAGTTAGAAGACCCAGGCCCACATGGCTGAGGACTATGAAGTGGGAAGTAGATGATGATGAATGGAGAAGTACTGAATTAAAAGCTCAAGATAGAGACGAATAACGAAATCTAATGCAGGCCCTTTGCATCAATAGGCTTAAGAAGAGATTATGTTGATGATGGAACAGGAAGACAAGTCATTCTGGTCTCTACTAGTCGCCTTTGTAGGGAGGAGATGAAGAAGAAACAAGGTCGTAGTCAGTTGGATTCTGGATGCTGACCACGCAATCCTGATCCAAGGCAATGTTTATCTTACATAGGTCCGAATGACTATAAACAGGAAAATATGTGGATCTGTTTAAGGGGACCAGCCCCAATGATGTTCCATGAATATATTTCAGACATTAAATAATTAGTTACTGTAATAAGGGCTATAAACAAACTTTATGGAAACTTTGATATCCAATAACAAATTGGTGCTGATGTATTAATCATTATGAAGATATTTGGAATAAGTCTAAAACAAAAGTAATTGTTGATTTTTGAAATGCTCCCGAAATGGAAAAATATGATGCAAATATGCTTTAATAAACCACAATTAAACAAAATAATGTCTAATAAAATATGAAGGCTTAATAATGAACTGAAAATTAAATACTGTATGAAGCTTTAAAATTGAAGAACTCGTATGCGCACATATACACAGAGAAAGAGAGAGAACATATTCATATGATGACTAATAATAATGGCTATAAACAAACTGTATGAAAACTATAATATCTTGTAACATACAGGTGCTGATGTAATATTCATCATGAAGATATTATGATTAAATTAAGAAAATATATAAAAAATATGCCTTGTCATTTGTATGTGCGCATTCTCTCAATAAGGTAGGTGGACCTTCGTATCAGCTGATAACAACCAGAGGTAAACAAAGAGAGTTGATAATTGTTGATAGTTAAAATGCTTCCGAAATTGAAAAATAGAATACAAAAATGCTTTGATAGAGCATATATGCTATGAAACAAGAAAAGGAAATAATGATATACAGTAAGAAAATATAGATGAAATATGACTTAGATGATTGCCGAATCATGACGCTGCATAATAAACCTACAGAAACTTAGCTTTTTAAGTTCGACATGCATCCAGATCAACCTGAATAGGTCCCTATCTTGGTCAAAAGTCGACGATTACCTGTACTTGGTGTATGTGGAGGAAAACATCTAGCATAACACAATCAAGAAGTTTCATTTGATTATTTTGATAAATAACAGAAATAAAGCACTTTTTCATTCTGACATCATCCTAACTCCATTGTCTCCATTTGTAATTTTGACAGACGTTATTATTTGTATGGCCCTTTTGGTATACTATACCCGTAATAAAATTACAAAATATTTGTCGTCTGACAGCCATACGCATCTAAAACAGTTACCATCCTTTACGAAATTATGATCACTTGAGTGAATGCCACTTCAGTTACCCCATAAATCATCATGATCTCCACCTACGCCTATTGACGCAAAGGGCCTCAGTTAGATTTCTCCAGTGAGCGTCCAGATTGTGATCATGAGCGTCTAGCTTTTAAATATGAACACTTTCTTGACAAAGAGCGTCAAGATCGTGATGACCACCGATCTCGATGGTCATTGGAGCGTTGAAAACGACATCCTAAAGGGGATTGTCTACAAGGACGAGAGGATGCCTGGTCTCAACCTGGCAATCGGCAAGCAGACAGAGGGCTGGCCACAGATTGATCCTTTGTCTCATCTTCCGCAGCAGGAGAGCATTGAATGAGCGGGCTGGAACATTGACTGTGGGGAGAGTTAAGAGGCTGGGGGTTAGGTGATGACATTGTGTGAGGATGGCAAGAAGACTCATCGTCAGCAGGAGGCCGTCAGAGGAGCGAACAGGAGCACTGACCGCGGAAATGCACAGAGGGGCAAGAAGAGGGAGAGATGGACCTCGCAAACATCAAGGGCGTTAGCTTCCGAAGCAACTGTCGAAGGGACTCCCAGCGCTCCATGCTGAAGGAGCTGAATGAGAACTTCCTTAGATGGGGGTGCAGACACTCATAGGGACGGCCACACTTGCAGTACTTCTGAAAGGGAGAAAGGCTCCCCAGAGGCTGGAGGTGAAGATGCTCCTCTAGGGGAAGCAACAACTCCCCCAGTACCTTCAAGGTTTCCATGGAGTTAACTGGTCTACACTCTTACTCGAGTGTCCCCCAGAGAAAGGCAAGCGAGGAGCAGCTTCGGAAAGAGATCTAAGTAAGTGGGAAGAAGTTCGAGATCTTTTTGCCCCTGGGGAGGACCCTCGGGAAGAGAGATCTCTCTTCTGCTTCTTCCTCCTGCGATGCCCAAATTTCTCCGCAAGCCACCCCACACACACTTCACTGGGCGAACGCAGCGACGCCCCATGCAGGTCGGGCACAGCGAATAAGAGTCGGTCTCAGCTGACGACATCAAGGTACCGCATGAGCGCCCTTCACGACCAGGGCAGGTACACATGGGAGCGTCAAAGACAGAACAGCACACCTGAAAAAGAAAAAGTAATTTGCATAAAGTAAGTCAGTATGGCCAAGTCTTAAAGAGAAGAGAGTGGACACATCTGGCCTCTACATGCCAAATGAAAAAGTGACGTAGCTCACCAATAAACAAGTAGATAAAGGTGGCTAGGTACCCCTCAGCCACCCTCTACCATCCCCACTACAGTATAATGGTTGGATAGAGTTGCCAACTCGCATTGAAAGTCTAATGGCTAACCTTCCAGCTTTGCCAAAAGATAATCCCAATAAAGTTTATTAGTGAAAGAACAAATAGCTCTTACACAATCAGGAATCAAGGCTGGAATCAAAAAGAGTTCGTTGGTTGGCTGAAGAAAGGAGGAGGGGCTAATATCCAGGAGGAGGAGGAACATTTTTAGTGAAATTTCCTGTGTGTGATAGACGACTATGTGCTGTACTCTTTTGCAGGATATACAAGTGATTCTAACTACCATATGGTTTATATTTGTAAATGACGTATCTGGGACGTCAGCATGTGAAGTACCAGGCATGTTTTGACGTCCAGCGACGTCACTGTAACGAAGGGGTTAACTACCAACACCTTGTTATAGAATTCTAAAAGCCAATTTCAAGCTTCGTTGAAATCATAAATCAAATGACAAAGGTTTGTACCCTTGTAGGAATAAGTACTTTAGTACTTTTTGTTATGAAGTATACAGTATGTGAAATCAACAAATTACAGTCAAGTACAGTAATGTCTATGCATTTCTTAAGTATGAAATATCAAGTAAAAATATATAAATGGTTAACATTTTGAGTAGAAAATCATTCCTCCTATAACCCTTGGCAATCTTCTAGACACTATTCATTATTATCCTAACTATAATAAGAAAAAAACCCAGCCGTTCTCTGAAGCGCTTTTTCTTAGAGCGATACTTATTCCAGCGCTTATCTTTTAGTGATTGTCTATTTAACAGAAATAACTTTTGAGCAATTATTGTGAAGCAACAAATTTACTTAAAATTTAAAAAAAAAGTAAAAATAAACTCTAATGAAAAACTATGAAAAAATAAAAGTAAAAAATATGAAGAATATTATGACAAAAAGTATTTCAAATTTATATCAAAGCATAAAAGGTCAGGTAGAATTTTTAAAGTTTAAATGTTCATCTCTAGGTTTTAAGAAAAACCTCGGAGAAAGTATAAAAGCGGCAAATAAAACCTGCGGTAATTATCCCTTTGACTTGTTTGGCAATACATCTACATGAACTGTAAAAAGCTGGTAAAAGATGCCCGGAAATATGACTTTAAAAGTCCCATCAATAAACCAGTCATGGAATTAAGGTATTGAAGAATTAATCTATTCATATACTTTGTCCCAATAATCAGAATCCTGAGTTTGTCTTCTTCAGCTAAGTAAAATAGAAGAATCTGTTCCTTGGAGATATAACTGTATATTGTCATGGTAAGACCAATCAATTTTGCAAACTTAGTGCTGAAGGTAAGAAATGAATACATCCTTTCTTTCTGATGCTTAATAGTAACTGCAAGATTTTTGGATGCACCAACTTTGGTAGCTGCTTCCTGACTTGACGATTGTATCTCTCTTGAATAATTTTGGGTGGAGCATCTCCGGTAGCTACGACTTTCTCCATCACTTGTGAATGAAATTTCCTCGCCAATTTTGAAACAACTATTTCTCACACTATTTTTCAGAATATCTCTCATAATTGCATCTCTCCGATGTAAATCGCTCATTTATAGATATCGTTCAAAAGTGGTCGCTTATAAAAGTATCGCTCTGGCAGTTATCGCTCCAGAGTATGAACGCCGAAAAGATAGCCTATCAGACACTAAGATTCTTAACTGTACATGTTTATAATTCACCTCATTCCTTTTGACTTTACATTTTCTTACCAATATGAATTTAAAGTTTGCAGTAAAAGAAACGGTGCTATTATAGTATGCCATTTACCGCCGATTTTGCTATCTACCACCCCTTTCAGAAATTTTGGAATTGGTTTATTATTTTGTTTATGAGACCCCAATTAACACTACTTTACAATTAACTGGGAAATCACCTAATACTGTCACTGATTGGTTTAATGTGTCGGGAAGTGTGTAGTGTGGTGGTTTAAATTGGAAAGTTCTGAGAAAAGGCGAAGATGTATTTCCTGCTTTCTTGAATGATGTAAGATATGTTTACAAGCAGTAGTAGAATAAATTTTTGATTGAATATTTTTCATAGATTATTTTCTTTCAGTTTTGTAATATTTGATTTTTCATTTGAATAACTTGTAACATTGTTGTATGATGAGCTTTGAATAATTTGTAAAAAAAAAAGTTTCCCTACAAACTACTTATAATTATGCACCCATGTTGTCCAGCCAATAAATATTATCAAACTATCATTAAAGTCCAATGAGGATAACATACTTGTGGTACGTAAACTGTTTGATAATCCTCATCAAACAGGAGGATTAACATTGACGGTAGATAACATACTTTGTGGTAGATACCATACTATAGTAGAAATTCGACGGTAGATAGCATACTATAAGAGAAATTCGACGGTAGATAGCATACTATAAGAGAAATTCGACGGTAGATAGCATACTATAATAGCACCAAAGAAACAATAGCTAAAACTACATGAAGCATATTATTTCATGACAATCTAAAATATATCACAACTGATGGCCTTACTGGTGAGGTGGGTGCAGAAATCTGAGACGTCTCACTGTTGGTACTACTATTACTGGCACCGGCTGCAAGACGGGCCAAACGCTTCTTTCGAACCTGGAATGTAAAATGAATAATTATTAAATCTTTTTTTTTTTTTTACCAATATGTAATCCCCCTCAGTTGGGGAAGACTCAAGATAAGATATTATTGAACTTTTAAGTAATATATTACAAAGAGTAGTTGTAGTCCACATTTTTTAAACTTTCTAATATCACTGCTCTCATGACTGAATTTGCGTATATTCCTAGTGTTGCCTTCAGATCATGTAATATCTTGAAGTCATACACAGAACTCAATTTTCTCCTCGGTCCACTGGGTCTCTATTGGGGAGGAAGGGAGGGTCCTTTAATATATAATCACCGGGTAAGTATATTCAAAAATTTATTTTATTATAAAAATAACATTTTTCAATATTAAACTTAGCCGGTGATTATATAAGCTGAATCACACCCAGGGGGGTGGGTAGAGACCAGCAATAATTGTTTACATTATTATGAGCTAAGGATTTTTTATTTCATTTTAGCAGTTATTCAAAATAACAAACATAAAATAAATAAGTACCTGGTAAGGAAGTCGACTTAAACAATTACTCTGCCTTTTTAAGTACGTCTTCCTTACGGAGCCTCGCGATCCTCTTAGGATGCTGAGCGACCCCTAGGAGCTGAAGTATCAAGGGTTGCAACCCATACAACAGGACCTCATCAAAACCTCTAATCTAGGCGCTTCTCAAGAAATGACTTTGACCACCCGCCAAATCAAGTAGGATGCGAAAGGCTTCTTAGCCTTCCGGACAACCCAAAAACAATAATAAAACATTTCAAGAGAAAGATTAAAAAGGTTATGGAATTAGGGAATTGTAGTGGTTGAGCCCTCACCCACTACTGCACTCGTTGCTACGAATGGTCCCAGAGTGTAGCAGTTCTCGTAAAGAGACTGGACATTCTTAAGATAAAAAAGACGCGAACACTGACTTGCTTTTCCAATAGGTTGCGTCGATTATACTTTGCAGAGATCTATTTTGTTTAAAGGCCACGGAAGTTGCGACAGCTCTAACTTCGTGTGTCCTTACCTTCAGCAAAGCTTGGTCTTCCTCATTCAGATGGGAATGAGCTTCTCGTATTAACAGTCTGATAAAATAGGATAAAGCATTCTTTGACATAGGCAAAGATGGTTTCTTAACTGAACACCATAAAGCTTCAGACGGGCCTCGTAAAGGTTTAGTTCGTTTTAAATAGAACTTAAGAGCTCTTACAGGGCATAAGACTCTTTCTAGTTCATTTCCAACCATACGATAAGTTTGGAATATCGAACGATATTGGCCAAGGCCGAGAAGGCAGCTCGTTTTTGGCTAGAAAACCAAGTTGTAGAACATGTAGCCGTTTCGGATGAGAATCCGATGTTCTTGCTGAAGGCATGAATCTCACTGACTCTTTTAGCTGTGGCTAAGCATACCAGGAAAAGTGTCTTTAAGGTGAGATCTTTCAGGGAGGCTGATTGTAGCGGTTCGAACCTGTCTGACATAAGGAATCTTAGTACCACGTCTAAATTCCAACCAGGTGTAACCAAACGACGCTCCTTCGTGGTCTCAAAAGACTTAAGGAGGTCCTGTAGATCTTTATTGTTGGAAAGATCTAAGCCTCTTTGACGGAAGACTGATGCCAACATGCTTCTGTAACCCTTGATAGTGGGAGCTGAAAGAGATCGTTCTTTCCTCAGATATAAGAGGAAGTCAGCTATTTGAGTTACAGAGGTACTGGTCGAGGAAACGGATACTGACTTGCACCAGTTTCGGAAGATTTCCCACTTCGATTGGTAGACTCTAAGGGTGGATGTTCTCCTTGCTCTAGCAATCGCTCTGGCTGCCTCCTTCGAAAAGCCTCTAGCTCTCGAGAGTCTTTCGATAGTCTGAAGGCAGTCAGACGAAGAGCGTGGAGGCCTTGGTGTACCTTCTTTACGTGTGGCTGACGTAGAAGGTCCACCCTTAGGGGAAGTGTTCTGGGAACGTCTACTAGCCATCGAAGTACCTCGGTGAACCATTCTCTCGCGGGCCAGAGGGAAGCAACTAGCGTCAACCTTGTCCCTTCGTGAGAGGCGAACTTCTGCAGTACCTTGTTGACAATCTTGAACGGAGGGAATGCATATAGATCTAGATGTGACCAATCTAGGAGAAAGGCATCTATATGAACTGCTACTGGGTCCGGGATTGGTGAGCAAAATATTGGGAGCCTCTTGGTCATCGAGGTTGCGAAGAGATCTATGGTTGGCTGGCCTCAGGTGGCCCAAAGTCTCTTGCATACATCCTTGTGGAGGGTCCATTCTGTTGGAATTATTTGTCCCTTCCGACTGAGACAATCTGCCATGACATTCAAGTTGCCTTGGATGAACCTCGTTACTAGTGATATGTCTAGACCTTTTGACCAGGTGAGGAGGTCCCTTGCGATCTCGTACAACGTCAGAGAGTAGGTCCCTCCTTGCTTGGAGATGTACGCCAAAGCCGTGGTGTTGTCCGAGTTCACCTCCACCACTTTGCCTTGAAGGAGAGACCTGAAACTTTTCCAGGCCAGACGTACTGCCAGTAGCTCCTTGCAGTTGAAATGCATTGTCCTTTGACTCGAGTTCCATAATCCCGAGCATTCCCGACCGTCTAATGTCGCACCCCAGCCTACGTCCGATGCGTCCGAGAAGAGAACGTGGTTGGGAGTCTGAACAGTCAGGGGAAGACCCTCTCTTAGGTTGATATAGTCCTTTCACCAAGTCAGACAAGACTTTATCTTTTCGGAAATCGGGATCGAGACCGCTTCTAGCGTCTTGTCCTTTTCCAGTGAAAAGCTAGATGGTATAGAAGAGGACGGAGGTGTAGTCTTCCTAGTGACACAAATTGATCCACGGATGATAGCGTCCCTACCAGACTCATCCACAGCCTGACTGAGCAGCGTTCCTTCTTCAGCATCTTCTGGATGGATAGCAGGGCTGGGGGCTGATCGTCTTGTTCAGCAACGTCCTCATCAGAGGGTTCCTCATCCGAAACTGATGAGGAAACGGCAACGGAGTGGGCAACGTCTGACTCGCTGAATCCCGTCGCACTGGTGGATGCGTGACGGAGCCGGACGCAATATCATGGAACTGCTGCACAGTCTGTGAACTGTCAACAACCATGGGTGCGCGAGGAAGTACAGCGTCAACCCGAAACTGTCTAGACCGTCTGGGTTGTGCAGTCAACACCCTACCGGGTTGCTGAGGTTGACGCACTGCGTCACAACAAGTCACCTCTGCTGGTTGTTGAACGTCCTGAACGTCAACAACCACCTCCGAGCGTCGCTTAACGTCAACGTGCGGCTGGCAACCCACACTGGGTCGCATCGGTGGAGGAACCACCTCAACTGGCAGACGCGAGTAGGTTACCTCAGCGTCAACAGGGCGCACAACCGACCGGTTGGAAGGTTGTTGACCAGAAGGAGGAACCACCTCAACTGGCAGACGCGAGTAGGTTACCTCAGCGTCAACAGGGCGCACAACCGACCGGTTGGAAGGTTGTTGGCCAGAAGGTTCTTCTCCGCATTTAAGTCCTCTATCAAGGACGCAAGCTTGGACTGCATGTCTTGCAGCAAAGCCCATTTAGGGTCTACGGGAGCAGGTGTGGCAACAGACGGGGTTAGCGACTGAGGCGGAACCGTTTACCATCCCTGAAAGCCTTGTTATGTGTGACATAATAGTACAGCAAAACTTCAAAGGCTCGACAAAAGCTGAGAAGTTGACCTGTAAACAACTTGGAGCGTCTCCTGGCTAGGCGCCAGGGAGAGTCTACCAGAATTGAGAAGTCTATCTGGGCAGAGGCATAAACTCCCAAGCCGAGAACTTCTCTCGTGTCATATCAGACTCTCGCTCTATAAACCAGTTTAAAAGAAGGGAAATCAAAGGCTGTATCCCCCAAACTCCTCCTGGTGAAAAAACCAGTCGCCTAGCCAACGTAACGCTCTCTAGGAGAGCGAGAGAGCACTAGCTTAAAAACAACGGCTTCGAAGTAGCTAGGCCTAGTGTAAGTTCTGACGTTTAGGCGAACGAGGAGCAGCAGTTACAAGATCCGGACGAAGATCCTTAAAAAAATCATCATGATTTAATTAAAGTCCATAGGAGGCTAAGCAGCTTAAGGCTCCTCTCCATCTGACAGAGTCCTCAAGGGAATATCAGTAGGAGGGAGAACAGCAACTTCCTCATCTACAGGAACCTTGTCCGATAAAAGCTGAGTCTCTCACTGGTGCATTAGTAGCGGACCAGAACGCAACGTCATGTAACTGCTTGACAGTCTGTGAACTGTCAACAACTGAACTGTCAACCACAACAGGTGCATGAGGACGTACAGCGTCCACTCGAGACTGCTTTGACTGTCTAGACTGAGCAGTCAAAACAACTCTAGAATGCGGAGGTTGACGCACCGCGTCAAAACAAAACAACTTAGACTGTTGTTGTACCTCGCGAACGTCAACGGAAGGTTCCGTGCGTCGCTGAACGTCAACATGCGGCTGGCAGGGTACACTGGAACGCATGGGTGGCGGGACTCTCTCAGCTGGAGTGCAGCAGAAGGTCGCCTCAGCGTCCACAGGATGCACAACCGTGGTTGGTTGTAGGCTAGAGGTTGGTGCAGTGTCAACCTTCTCCGCACGAAAGTCCTGCATCAATGACGTTAACTGAGACTGCATGGTCTGCAGCAAAGACCACTTAGGGTCTACAGGAGCAGGTGCGGCAACAGACGGTGTGACTGCCTGATGCGGTACCGCTTTGCCTCTCTTAGGAGGTGAGCAGTCGTCGGAAGACTGCAGCGAGTCCGAACTGACCCAGTGGCTACAACTGGGCCGTTGGACTTGCGCGGAAGGGACCGACTTGCGCTTAAGAGGCCGCGAGACCTTGGTCCATGGTTTCTTACGAGAAACCTCTTCCGCAGACGAGGAATAAATGGGCTCACTCGTCTTAGTGTGGGTGGGGCGATCTTGGGTAGATACGCCCGAAACCACGGAGGGAACGTCTGTTCGCTGATTAAAGCCTCTCGAACCCTTTGGTCGTACGACATTGCTTCTCCCCTGGACTTGGGAGCTTGCAAGAGGTCCCGGACTAGGAGGACGACAGGCACGAACAGACGAACCCTCAAGCGCAACACTATCCACAACACTATCACTCACTTTAACACTTCCCACTGCACTTTTACACTTCAGCTCCTTGACATCCGCCATGAGCTGATTACGGTCACTAGCCAGGGACTCAACTCTCTCACCCAGAGCTTGGATGGCACGCATCATATCAGCCATCGAAGGTTCCTGAGTGCCAGAAGGGGGATTAGGAGCAACCACTACAGGGGAAGGAATAGGTTGTGGGGCATGAGGAGAGGAAAAGTCAATAGAACGAGAGGAACTTCTCCTAACTCTATCTCTCTCTAGCCTACGTGTATATTTTTGGAATTCGATAAAATCGAATTCCGAAAGCCCAACGCACTCCTCACATCGATCTTCCAATTGACAGGTTTTATCCCGACAATTGGAACAAACGGTGTGAGGGTCGATAGAGGCCTTCGGAAGACGCCTTGAACAGTCCCTAGCATTGTACTTCCTAAATTTTGGGACTTGTGAAGGGTCAGCCATTTTGAATTGGTCAAAGGGGAATTCAAAAACTATCAAAAAGTCATCAACAAAGAATCCGTAATCAAAAAGAGTTCAAGGAATTGCGAAGAAAAAGCCTGCACAGCGAAAGCTCAAAACTAGAATAGTGTACTTCACCAATTAGTTGTGAAAACAAATCCAGTTTAGCAACAGCGAATAAGCACGTCTTGTCGGGAGCACGACAGAGAGAAAATTGAGTTCTTTGTTTACATCGAGTACTGGGTATCTGGACGACAGATGGCGCTGTTGGGCACACCCGCAACCTGTGTAGCGATCGCTGGCGAATTTTACCTTAGAGTTTTCTGTCGAGCAACAGAGTTGCAGCTATTATAATCACCGGCTAAGTTAAATATTGAAAAAATGTTATTTTTATAATGAAATAAATTTTTGAATATACTTACCCGGTGATTATATAAGCTGCAACTCTGTTGCTCGACAGAGAACTCTACGTAAAAAATCCGCCAGCGATCGCTATGCAGGTAGGGGGTGTACTTCAACAGCGCCATCTGTCGTGCAGGTACTCAGTACTCAATGTAAACACAGAACTCAATTTTCTCCTCGGTCCACTGGGTCTCTATTGGGGAGGAAGGGAGGGTCCTTTAATATATAATCACCGGGTAAGTATATTCAAAAATTTATTTTATTATAAAAATAACATTTATCAATATTAAACTTAGCCGGTGATTATATAAGCTGAATCACACCCAGGGGGGTGGGTAGAGACCAGCAATAATTGTTTACATTATTATGAGCTAAGGATTTTTTATTTCATTTTAGCAGTTATTCAAAATAACAAACATAAAATAAATAAGTACCTGGTAAGGAAGTCGACTTAAACAATTACTCTGCCTTTTTAAGTACGTCTTCCTTACGGAGCCTCGCGATCCTCTTAGGATGCTGAGCGACCCCTAGGAGCTGAAGTATCAAGGGTTGCAACCCATACAACAGGACCTCATCAAAACCTCTAATCTAGGCGCTTCTCAAGAAATGACTTTGACCACCCGCCAAATCAAGTAGGATGCGAAAGGATTCTAAGCCTTCCGGACAACCCAAAAACAATAATAAAACATTTCAAGAGAAAGATTAAAAAGGTTATGGAATTAGGGAATTGTAGTGGTTGAGCCCTCACCCACTACTGCACTCGTTGCTACGAATGGTCCCAGAGTGTAGCAGTTCTCGTAAAGAGACTGGACATTCTTAAGATAAAAAAGACGCGAACACTGACTTGCTTTTCCAATAGGTTGCGTCGATTATACTTTGCAGAGATCTATTTTGTTTAAAGGCCACGGAAGTTGCGACAGCTCTAACTTCGTGTGTCCTTACCTTCAGCAAAGCTTGGTCTTCCTCATTCAGATGGGAATGAGCTTCTCGTATTAACAGTCTGATAAAATAGGATAAAGCATTCTTTGACATAGGCAAAGATGGTTTCTTAACTGAACACCATAAAGCTTCAGACGGGCCTCGTAAAGGTTTAGTTCGTTTTAAATAGAACTTAAGAGCTCTTACAGGGCATAAGACTCTTTCTAGTTCATTTCCAACCATACGATAAGTTTGGAATATCGAACGATATTGGCCAAGGCCGAGAAGGCAGCTCGTTTTTGGCTAGAAAACCAAGTTGTAGAACATGTAGCCGTTTCGGATGAGAATCCGATGTTCTTGCTGAAGGCATGAATCTCACTGACTCTTTTAGCTGTGGCTATGCATACCAGGAAAAGAGTCTTTAAGGTGAGATCTTTCCGGGAGGCTGATTGTAGCGGTTCGAACCTGTCTGACATAAGGAATCTTAGTACCACGTCTAAATTCCAACCAGGTGTAACCAAACGACGCTCCTTCGTGGTCTCAAAAGACTTAAGGAGGTCCTGTAGATCTTTATTGTTGGAAAGATCTAAGCCTCTGTGACGGAAGACTGATGCCAACATGCTTCTGTAACCCTTGATAGTGGGAGCTGAAAGAGATCGTTCTTTCCTCAGATATAAGAGGAAGTCAGCTATTTGAGTTACAGAGGTACTGGTCGAGGAAACGGATACTGACTTGCACCAGTTTCGGAAGATTTCCCACTTCGATTGGTAGACTCTAAGGGTGGATGTTCTCCTTGCTCTAGCAATCGCTCTGGCTGCCTCCTTCGAAAAGCCTCTAGCTCTCGAGAGTCTTTCGATAGTCTGAAGGCAGTCAGACGAAGAGCGTGGAGGCCTTGGTGTACCTTCTTTACGTGTGGCTGACGTAGAAGGTCCACCCTTAGGGGAAGTGTTCTGGGAACGTCTACTAGCCATCGAAGTACCTCGGTGAACCATTCTCTCGCGGGCCAGAGGGAAGCAACTAGCGTCAACCTTGTCCCTTCGTGAGAGGCGAACTTCTGCAGTACCTTGTTGACAATCTTGAACGGAGGGAATGCATATAGATCTAGATGTGACCAATCTAGGAGAAAGGCATCTATATGAACTGCTACTGGGTCCGGGATTGGTGAGCAAAATATTGGGAGCCTCTTGGTCATCGAGGTTGCGAAGAGATCTATGGTTGGCTGGCCTCAGGTGGCCCAAAGTCTCTTGCATACATCCTTGTGGAGGGTCCATTCTGTTGGAATTATTTGTCCCTTCCGACTGAGACAATCTGCCATGACATTCAAGTTGCCTTGGATGAACCTCGTTACTAGTGATATGTCTAGACCTTTTGACCAGGTGAGGAGGTCCCTTGCGATCTCGTACAACGTCAGAGAGTAGGTCCCTCCTTGCTTGGAGATGTACGCCAAAGCCGTGGTGTTGTCCGAGTTCACCTCCACCACTTTGCCTTGAAGGAGAGACCTGAAGCTTTTCCAGGCCAGACGTACTGCCAGTAGCTCCTTGCAGTTGAAATGCATTGTCCTTTGACTCGAGTTCCATAATCCCGAGCATTCCCGACCGTCTAATGTCGCACCCCAGCCTACGTCCGATGCGTCCGAGAAGAGAACGTGGTTGGGAGTCTGAACATTCAGGGGAAGACCCTCTCTTAGGTTGATATAGTCCTTTCACCAAGTCAGACAAGACTTTATCTTTTCGGAAACCGGGATCGAGACCGCTTCTAGCGTCTTGTCCTTTTCCAGTGAAAAGCTAGATGGTATAGAAGAGGACGGAGGTGTAGTCTTCCTAGTGACACAAATTGATCCACGGATGACAGCGTCCCTACCAGACTCATCCACAGCCTGACTGAGCAGCGTTCCTTCTTCAGCATCTTCTGGATGGATAGCAGGGCTGGGGGCTGATCGTCTTGTTCAGCAACGTCCTCATCAGAGGGTTCCTCATCCGAAACTGATGAGGAAACGGCAACGGAGTGGGCAACGTCTGACTCGCTGAATCCCGTCGCACTGGTGGATGCGTGACGGAGCCGGACGCAATATCATGGAACTGCTGCACAGTCTGTGAACTGTCAACAACCATGGGTGCGCGAGGAAGTACAGCGTCAACCCGAAACTGTCTAGACCATCTGGGTTGTGCAGTCAACACCCTACCGGGTTGCTGAGGTTGACGCACTGCGTCACAACAAGTCACCTCTGCTGGTTGTTGAACGTCCTGAACGTCAACAACCACCTCCGAGCGTCGCTTAACGTCAACGTGCGGCTGGCAACCCACACTGGGTCGCATCGGTGGAGGAACCACCTCAACTGGCAGACGCGAGTAGGTTACCTCAGCGTCAACAGGGCGCACAACCGACCGGTTGGAAGGTTGTTGGCCAGAAGGAGGAACCACCTCAACTGGCAGACGCGAGTAGGTTACCTCAGCGTCAACAGGGCGCACAACCGACCGGTTGGAAGGTTGTTGGCCAGAAGGTTCTTCTCCGCATTTAAGTCCTCTATCAAGGATGCAAGCTTGGACTGCATGTCTTGCAGCAAAGCCCATTTAGGGTCTACGGGAGCAGGTGTGGCAACAGACGGGGTTAGCGACTGAGGCGGAACCGTTTACCATCCCTGAAAGCCTTGTTATGTGACATAATAGTACAGCAAAACTTCAAAGGCTCGACAAAAGCTGAGAAGTTGACCTGTAAACAACTTGGAGCGTCTCCTGGCTAAGCGCCAGGGAGAGTCTACCAGAATTGAGAAGTCTATCTGGGCAGAGGCATGAACTCCCAAGCCGAGAACTTCTCTCGTGTCATATCAGACTCTCGCTCTATAAACCAGTTTAAAAGAAGGGAAATCAAAGGCTGTATCCCCCAAACTCCTCCTGGTGAAAAAACCAGTCGCCTAGCCAACGTAACGCTCTCTAGGAGAGCGAGAGAGCACTAGCTTAAAAACAACGGCTTCGAAGTAGCTAGGCCTAGTGTAAGTTCTGACGTTTAGGCGAACGAGGAGCAGCAGTTACAAGATCCGGACGAAGATCCTTAAAAAAATCATCATGATTTAATTAAAGTCCATAGGAGGCTAAGCAGCTTAAGGCTCCTCTCCATCTGACAGAGTCCTCAAGGGAATATCAGTAGGAGGGAGAACAGCAACTTCCTCATCTACAGGAACCTTGTCCGATAAAAGCTGAGTCTCTCACTGGTGCATTAGTAGCAGACCAGAACGCAACGTCATGTAACTGCTTGACAGTCTGTGAACTGTCAACAACTGAACTGTCAACCACAACAGGTGCGTGAGGACGTACAGCGTCCACTCGAGACTGCTTTGACTGTCTAGACTGAGCAGTCAAAACAACTCTAGAATGCGGAGGTTGACGCACCGCGTCAAAACAAAACAACTTAGACTGTTGTTGTACCTCGCGAACGTCAACGGAAGGTTCCGTGCGTCGCTGAACGTCAACATGCGGCTGGCAGGGTACACTGGAACGCATGGGTGGCGGGACTCTCTCAGCTGGAGTGCGGCAGAAGATCGCCTCAGCGGCAGAAGATCGCCTCAGCGTCCACAGGACGCACAACCGTGGTTGGTTGTAGGCTAGAGGTTGGTGCAGTGTCAACCTTCTCCGCACGAAAGTCCTGCATCAATGACGTTAACTGAGACTGCATGGTCTGCAGCAAAGACCACTTAGGGTCTACAGGAGCAGGTGCGGCAACAGACGGTGTGACTGCCTGATGCTGTACCGCTTTGCCTCTCTTAGGAGGTGAGCAGTCGTCGGAAGACTGCAGCGAGTCCGAACTGACCCAGTGGCTACAACTGGGCCGTTGGACTTGCGCGGAAGGGACCGACTTGCGCTTAATAAGCCGCGAGACCTTGGTCCATGGTTTCTTACGAGAAACCTCTTCCGCAGACGAGGAATAAATGGGCTCTCTCGTCTTTGTGTGGGTGGGGCGATCTTGGGTAGATACGCCCGAAACCACGGAGGGAAAACGTCTGTTCGTTGATCAAGGCCTCTCGAACCCATAAGTCGTTCGACATTACTTCTCCCCTGGGCTTGGGAGCTTGCAAGAGGTCCCGGACTAGGTGAACGACAGGCACGAACAGACGAACCCTCGGACGCAACACTGTAACACTTTGCGCATATCACTTTATCAATTTTCTGTTTTGCACTTATTTCACTGAAATCGAAACTTTTACTGATTTCTACCTGAAACACGCAATTCTACCCTTCATTAAAAGGTAGTAATTGCGAAATCAGTCGTATAATGCAGCTCATCAATACCAGCAAAAAACAGAAAACATATATTAAGATAAAAAATTCAGTGGCTGGGAAAGAGACTAAACACTAGTTCATATAAACTACGTTTTCAATCTCTCACCGCACATAGCCTGGGGACGAGAATAAAAACCTAAAAACGTTTTACCTTCCTCCCCGTAGAGAGACTAGGGACGAGAGTAACAAGAGAACAACGTTACCCGCTTGAACGGAACGTTTTCTCTCCTCTCTCTCCCTCCGTCTCTATCTCTTTTTCTCTCTCTCTTGATTTCGCACCTAAGAGAAGAGCCCAATTATATATCGTCAAAAAAAACATGTTATTTGACTAAAGGAAAAAACTGAAAGGTTTTCCAAATAAAAAGTTCCTTTAAATTAGAATTTAAAACATTTAAGCTAAGAAAGAATGAACAAAACGTCAGAATCGATTTACTCTTACTGCAAAGTGAAACCGTGATACACTCTCTCTCTATCGTAACGATAGAGCGCATGTTGAACGTCCTGAACGTCAACAACTGCGTAGCCTAAAAAACTAAACGTTAGTTCATCTTTGAAAACAGTACGAAGACTATCAAAGAAATTCTTTCATAAAACATGACAAATTCGAAGATAATTTGTATTTTTCCTAACCATACAAACCTTAGCTATTTACAAAGGGTTATTACTTTTAGCGTAGCTGAAATGGCGAGCCATTAGAATTTAACGAGGGTGTATTACCCCCGCGCTAGTTAGCGGGGGGGTAGGGGAGTGGTAGCTAGCTACCCCTCCTCCCCCTCACACACAGGTGAATACTCACTTTCACTTAGAGGTAGGACTTGTCTTGGGGGACAGGGCTGGCGGGCAAATATGTGTAAATAGCTAAGGTTTGTATGGTTAGGAAAAATACAAATTATCTTCGAATTTGTCATTTGTTCCGTAACCGAAATACAAACCACGCTATTTACAAAGGGTGACTTATCCCTTAGGAAGGGTGGAAAGTCCCCAGCCATACTGGCTTTGGCTTTACCCGGGGACTCAGAATCCGAGTGAGTCGCACTCGAGAAAAGGAGTCCCTGCACCTCACAAGTTCCTTGCACCGCAAGGAACCATGTGGCCTACGTAAGCTTGTGTGTGAAGGAAGAAGTGTGACCCGTCTTAGGCAGTTGACCTGGAGTTCCAGAAGGAACTCTGGGTTAAGACGTTCCCAATACCACCTCGTCAGGGTATGGGGGACGCGACAGTATTGACTCAATACTCGGAACACAAGGAAGCATGGTTTACCTGCAGAGGTTCGAGGTCAGCTATGCAGAGACCAGGATGCTGCTTCCCCGTAGAGGGGATGATGAAGAAAGAAGTAAGGGCCAGACATACTTCTTTCGTTCATGCAGACTAAAACCTGATAACAATGCCCTCAACCTTCTGCTACCTGTCCAAAAAGGAGCCTGAGGTTAGACCAGCTGTTGTGTAGCCACCACAGAGCGATAGAAAACGTATCGAGACTCCTGTGGGTCACGCCCTGCAGGAAGCGGGCTGCGAAGGTCATCAGACGCTTCCAGACTCCAGCTTGTAGCACCTGCGTCACAGAGTAGTATTACTCGAAGGCGAGGGACGTTGCGATGTATCCAACATCGTGCTGTAGGGCGACGTGACGGGGGAGGGTCTGAAGACAGGTCGAGATGAATGTCCTTGAGTCCGGGCTGAAGAGGTATACTGGTGACTCTCCCCCCATGTCCTCCTTGTGTTCCCAAATCGGCTGCAACTGAGGCCAAACTGCAGCTGTTCCCAGCGCTAACCTCTCGATTCCTGTACTGGCAAGAAAGAGAAGGTCTTGGGACATCAGACACAGAATGGAGACTCAAAATCTTGAATGAATCGGACCGAAGGGTCGGGACCCACAGATTCTGAGTCTAGCCAACAACTCAGGAGCGAGCCTGAATGTTGCCTTCCCCTCTTCCTTAGAAAGGGGGGGAGTAGTAAGAGACCAAGAAGATTGCTTACACACTGGCCGTGGCCAGAGTGAGCAGAAGACCCAGGGCGGAATACAATCCGAGGCCTGTCGTAAAAGGGTCTTGAGAAGATCTCTTAAAGGACTAAAAGTCCGAGCCATGCTCCAAGTTGGAGGTCTTCCTCCGACTAGGGCAGGGACGATCGTAGCTTCGCATGAGCGAGGATAGATCCAGCGGGCAGGAAAAAGTTATTCCTTTAAGCCTGAAGGTCAGGGAAAGGCTGAGCGACAGGCTTCATTGCCAAGAGCGGAAAGGAGTTTCCTCCCGCCGAAAGGCAATAAGACCGTTATTGCTGGAGAAGAGGCCTCACGGGAAGAGGTATATCTCCCACGGCACCAACCACCTTAGACTCTTCACTTTGCCTGGGAGACCCCTGTGGATGACTATCGCAGATGACGCGACCTCCGTACCGCGACTGTAGCGGGTTGTCTCTTCTAGAGGAGGAAGCGTAGTGTCTCCAGGCATGAAGCCGAAGCGACGCCCCGGTTCGGGAGAGATGTCGCAGTGTGGTTGCTTGAGTAGTCTGCGCCATGGGAGAAGCTCTCCCGGGAGTTCCGTCAGGGGAAGCAGAGGGTCCAGAAACCGTTCTGCACATAGTCCCAGTGGAGCTCTCCCATTGAAAGGTTGACAGACAACCTGGTTTTGTTGAGACCCATTGTCCGCAGACAAAAAGGAGGGAAGACGCAGGCGTCGAAGTTGTCCCACCATCACCGGAATGCATCTTGCCAGAGTCTCGGGGTCTGAGACTGGGGGGAAAACTAGCGGAAGCTTGAGGTTCCAAGCTGTCGCGATCAGGTCCCCCAGACCAGCACTTGCTGGTTACCCAAGGTCAAAGACCCCTAGGTACACTCTCTCTATGAGGCTCTGCTCGGATAGTCTGAGAGAAACATTCCCCTGCCTGGAATGAGAGAGCCGATGGTGGAATTGAGAGAATCTCAATCATCCCGATATCTCTACTGCAAGATGTGAAGGTGTGAAAATGCGTCCCCTGCTGGTTAGCATGAAGTCGACACGCAACGGGGCGACTTGGCAGGAGCGGTAGGATCTGAAGAGGGGCCAGACTAAGGCCCTTAAGCCTGCCTGAATGATGGAGAGGTATCCTTCAGGTCTTGACCATAGGCCTGGACCGGAACATGCCCCCCCCCCTTTCCTTTGACGAGTCCGAGAGCCGCATCAAGAATGTGGGGAAAGGACGAGAATATCCACTACCATCAAGAGGCTCCATAGGTCAACACCCATTGTAGGTTTAATAGTTCCGCTGGTCCCATAGGGCCAGGGAGTCCGGTTAAACATTGCCTGAAGCCACCGGAACTTGGATCGCCCCACATGGAACTTATCCTGAGGCGACCGTTCGGACTATAAACGGGTCAATGAGGAAAGAAGAACTAGGAAACGTTCCAAGGTAGGGCTGAAAACTCTGCTTGACTGAGAACAGGTACTGCGACTCTCCTCAGTCTTGCCACGGTGAACCGAAAGGAAGGCTCGGAGGATGTGGTAACAGAATCTGGCGTCCCCAGGTGGTCACCCATCCAAGTACCGACGTTGCTTAACCTCGCTGGACGGACGAGAAGCGGGGTTTCCAACGTGGTAAGGCGGTTGACTCAATATCATGGCCAGATACTCCAGATGTTGAGGCAGAGGAAGAGAAGGCTCCAAGCAAAATACCATGAGCCTACACTCATGGTCAGCATTCGGAAGCTTTTCCCGGCGCTGAAGAAGGTCAAAACCCGAGCCTACCGGAGTTGACCAGCCCTCCAAACAGCAGAGGAGGCGGAAGTCTGCACCTGAGCGGCCAAGAGGAAGGCAGGGAGAGTTCTCTGGGGAAACAAACCTGCTATGCCACGGCGGGATAGCCACACTGCATCATAAGCAGGAATACTTGCAGTTTAGGCTGAATTCGACGAGCACCCTGGAAGATGGATGGAATGGAAACTGAAAGTACCCGTCCTTCCGATCCAGGGTTAAAGGAGTCCTGTCGCCTCGTTACCAGTCTGATCGATTCTGCTGGTCTACGCTGGCCGAAGTTTGTTCGACAAACTTGATCAGGGCTGAGAGGTCGACTATGGACATCCCCTCTCAGATCCTTCCTTACAAGAAAGGATCGACTGAGGGGGCCGGGGGTGAAGCCGTCGATGATCCTAAGGAAGACCTTCGCCTAAGGTATGGATCATTCTGCCCAACCGGGCAACTCTGCTGATGCTATGGCATAGAGGTTCAGAGACACTGAATTCGCTGACAGAGACGGCAGGCGCGATATCCTTGGCTACTCACAGAGATTGTGCGGGAATGGGCATCGGGAAGCTGTCATTCGGATGAGTAACCTTAAGCATCCTCCCAGCGAAAAAACCTGCAATCCTAGAGTTCGTGAACTCCTTTTAGGACTATGCCCCCCCGGGGGAGTCTCCCGTGCCATCTGTTCCTGACAGGAGGAAACTGCAATTGGACACCTTGTCCCAGTTGTCGTAGCCGATAACTTAGGCCGACGTGGTTGAAAGAAAAGGGAGCTGGAGCCCTGCAGAGTCTGGAAGAAAGCGCCTTGGAGGAGTGAAACCGGAAGTCGATTTACTCCGCACAGCAGACGTCTAAGTCTCTGTCCTTGGGCAAAGACAAAACTCTTCTCAAGGATGGAAGGGTGTCTGAGGTCGTTGACCTCCACAGATGAGACACCCGAATGAAGCCTTCAGTCAGCGCGTCCAGATGGTACAACATCGAGCTTGTCCGCAAGTAGATACTTAACGACGAAAGGCCAAGGTGCCTGAGCTCGAGAGGAGGAAAGTACCCTTGATCTTCCTGTAGCTTCCTTGAACCAAACCTCGGGCCGTAACCGAGGGAAAGAACCTGGTAAGCTCCCAGAGGAAGAGGTAAGCAGTCACCCCTTGTCCGATGGAGAAATCTTCAACGGAAAGCCCCCCCGCCAAAAATCCTTCCAGGGCGGGAGAAGGAGAGAGTACTCGTGCAGGAGAGGGGACCCTCGAGACCGACCTCTTGGGAACCAACTTCGCCCTGGGGGAAGTCACCACGAAGTCCACTCCTCTCTTTCTCTTCAGCGTAGGAGAGACAGCCGCTGGTTTGTTACCCTGGCCGGTGAGTGCTGGTTTCATAAACCTCATTAACGCCCGTGCCAGCGGATCAAACCATGTCTGCTGCTCCAAGGACACAGAGTCCGAAATCCTCGCTAAGGTGAAAGGGATCGGGCGATCCTTTGGAGAGGACACGACGGTTCCTGCCTGAAAAGAAGGTGGGAAGAATGCTGTACTGACCTGTCTTCGTCCTGCACTACCAACCTGTGCTTGGATGGAGGTGATCCCGAGTGCCGCCTAGGAGCACGCGTCCCTGCTGCTACCACCGGCTGTGGAATTCGCCGCGAACTATGGTCGCGCGAGGGCGAACAGTCGTGCAAAGGCGAATGGTCGCGCGGGCGCACAGGCGAGTGGTCGCGCGGGCGCGCAGGCGAGCGGTCGCGAGGGCGCGCAGGCGAGCGATCGCGCGGGCGCGCAGGCGAGCGATCGCGCGGGCGCGCAGGCGAGCGATCGCGCGGGCGCGCAGGCGAATGGGCGTGACGGCGAGGGATCGTGCTGCCGCGTAGGTGAAGAAGATCGCTGGTGGTAAGCGATGGCGAGCAGCATGTGTAGGTGAATGATCGCGTGATAGGGTGCGATGGTGATCAGCATCCGCAAGAGGGCGAGCGTTCAGGGTTGTGCGATGAGGAGCAGCATGCGTAAGCGGGCAATCGTGCAGGGTTGTGCGATGGCGAGCAGCATGCGCAGGTGAATGATCGCGTGAAAGGGTGCGATGGTGATCAGCATCCGCAAGAGGGCGATCGTTCAGGGTGGTGCGATGAGGAGCAGCATGCGTAAGCGGGCAATCGTTCAGGGTTGTGCGATGGCGAGCAGCATGCGCAGGTGAATGATCGCGTGAAAGGGTGCGATGGTGATCAGCATCCGCAAGAGGGCGATCGTTCAGGGTGGTGCGATGAGGAGCAGCATGCGTAAGCGGGCAATCGTTCAGGGTTGTGCGATGGCGAGCAGCATGCGCAGGTGAATGATCGCGTGAAAGGGTGCGATGGTGATCAGCATCCGCAAGAGGGCGATCGTTCAGGGTTGTGCGATGAGGAGCAGCATGCGTAAGCGGGCAATCGTTCAGGGTTGTGCGATGGCGAGCAGCATGCGCAGGTGAATAATCGCGTGAAAGGGTGCGATGGTGATCAGCATCCGCAAGAGGGCGATCGTTCAGGGTTGTGCGATAACGATCAGCATCCGCAGTTGAGGGTCGCGCGATGGCGATCAGCATCCGCAGTTGAGGGTCGCGCGATGGCAATCAGCATCCGCAGTTGAGGGTCGCGCGATGGCGATCAGCATCTGCAGTTGAGGGTCGCGCGATGGCGATCAGCATCCGCAGTTGAGGGTCGCGCGATGGCGATCAGCATCTGCAGTTGAGGGTCGCGCGATGGCGATCAGCATCCGCAGTTGAGCTAGTAGCTGGCGAACCATGTTCCTTCAGAAGTGTTGGAGAACGTTGGCGTGCCAGCTGTAACACACGTGGGCGATCCGGAGATCGCTGGCGAGCTGATGATCGCTAACGAGCTGACGATCGCTGGCGAGCTGATGATCGCTGACGAGCTGATGATCGCTGACGAGCTGATGATCGCTGACGAGCTGATGATCGCTGACGAGCAGAAGGCTACGCGTGGAAGCCTGTGCAAAGAAGAAGAGTCCTTGACCCCGACCTGAACCGAAGTTCTAGATCGCGAGGGCGAACGTGGGCGCACAGGGCACGTAACAGGAACCGCAGGGAAGATCATCTTGAAAGCGCTGACGAACAGGAGAGCGCTGACGAACAGAAGGGCGCGCAGGGAAACCCTGACACGCAAGGGAAGAACCCCCGTGGGGGCAACCCTTAGCCCCGAAGGGATCGTTGTCCGCCGGGAGACAGATGTCCGTCGGAAGACCGCTGTCCGTCGGGAAGACCGTTGTCCGTCGGGAAGACCGTTGCCCGTCGGAAGACGAGATTAGACTGCTGTCCATCTGCACCAAGACGGAAGATCGAGAAAAAGAAGTTGTAGGCTGCAAACGGAGATTCAAAAAGGCGCCTCAAGCACCCTTATAGGGAGATGAGAGGCCCTTACGACGAGGCGGACGGAGGGCCTTACGGCGAGGGAGGCCAACAGCAACAGCAACAGAAGAAACCTCCGAAGAGGAGTCTCTATGAGTGTACTCTCTCGCGAACGAAAGAGAAACACTTCGTGGAAGAGACTGGTCAGCCAGTGACCTAAAAGGGGCAATCCTCCGAAGAGGAGCTCCTGCAGTTGCCCAGCCCCTTGAGCGAAACTGCAGGTGCGACCGCTCAGCACCAAGAGCATAGTCGCACGAAAAAAAGGCAAGAGAAGAACCCCCCAAAAGAGGAAAAGCTCAAGCCTGGACAGGAAAAAACTTCCCTCGGAAGGAAAGTTATCCGCCCAAGGAGGCAAGCCTCCTGACTGTTCTAAAATGAACTGGAGAGCTGTCCGTCGACACGGGAGTACTACCAGTAGAAGGAGACACGCCCCTGACGACAATACAAGGGGGGAGGCAGCAACAGCCGAATCCCCAGGACTCAACCAGACAGCTCACACCGTTGCTATATTACAGAAACGAACTAGATCGGTAACTGTAAAAAAATAAAAACAAATAATATTAGTACACATTCATTCCCCCGGGAAGGCTCCGAAGAGGAATCCCGAGGAAAAGGAACAAGAATTACACAACAGGCACGTGCCCTCACAACCACTTACACTCGCGGAAGGAGAGCTGTAACCAAAACAGAATTATAACAATTATAATTATGTAACTATGTAATTATGTAATTTAAAAATGAATGAACACTAAAGAAAAAAACGAAAACCCCGAAAGGAATCGTTCTACAAGCTGAAAAATTAACAACTACAATTAGATTCATAAACTAATTGAAACAAAATGTACGGCGTAGCAACCCCACCCACACGGGAAGGAAGCTACAAGGGAGTAGTAAAACATAGTAAAAGGGTGAACGACCTCAAGAGAGAGAGAGAGAGAAAGACCGAAGTCAAACTCGATCGCAACCCATAAAATTAGGCCGTGGTGGCCTAACTGCCGAGGCCTCCACGTAGATATCGTACACTACACACACACATCTGAAAAGGAAACTTACTTATTTCTATACTCAAATATATATACAAACATGAAAACATGTTAACATATATATTGAGTAAAAGAAAAGTAAGCGATAAAGTAAAGACAAAACAGACAATGGCTGCCAAGCGAGGACCAAGACAGAGACGTCTGTCACAGTCCGAGCCAAAAGTGAAAGTGAGTATTCACCTGTGTGTGAGGGGGAGGAGGGGTAGCTAGCTACCACTCCCCTACCCCCCCGCTAACTAGCGCGGGGGTAATACACCCTCGTTAAATTCTAATGGCTCGCCATTTCAGCTACGCTAAAAGTAATAACCCTTTGTAAATAGCGTGGTTTGTATTTCGGTTACGGAACAAATTACATTTAAAAAGTTTTAAATTCTTTAAAGGCTAAATACGATATAACGGGCTCAACGTTGATTAACTTCGGTTCCAAGTTAGGACCGCCTACTATCAGGAAAGGTCGCATATAAACAAAACATTAAAATTTATTTTTATATGTTTATAAATGGAAAGTTAATCGAAGAGGCCTAATAAAGGCGGAGAGATATAAAATATATAGATCTATAACGTGATAAGAAAAATTACTAAAAACCTAACCACACTTCCGTCTAAGGGAAGGGTCGGCCATTTAAAAGTGAAAGAAAGTCCATACTCTCTTTGTCACCATAATTAAATCTATCCAAAACGAGTTCAAGTTTTGAGATGAAGATAAAACACCTGCATAGCGAAAGCTCAAAACTAGAATAGTGTACTTCACCAAATAGTTGTGAAAACAAATACAGTTAGTAACAGCGAATTAGTAGGTCTTGCCGGTAGCCCGACAGAGAGAAAATTGAGTTCTGTGTTTACATTGAGTACTGAGTACCTGCACGACAGATGGCGCTGTTGAAGTACACCCCCTACCTGCATAGCGATCGCTGGCGGATTTTTTACGTAGAGTTTTCTGTCGAGCAACAGAGTTGCAGCTTATATAATCACCGGCTAAGTTTAATATTGAAAAATGAGAGATTAAACAAAAATGTGTTGTGTACATATGATTTTTAACAGAGTTAACGAGTTGAAAGACAGTTAAATGTAACTAAAAAAACACTATCAGCGAATCTGAATTCCTTTATTAACTAAAACAAATATTGATACAAACACACTCGTGTGCGTATGCGCAAACACACACACACGCACGAGGAGACACGATCGGCGAGGAGGTAGAGATGGTGACTGCAATAACATACCGTAACTTACACTACGGAAATTTTAATCTAACTTAGCTTATTTATTTTTTTTTTAATTTTTATATTTCATATTTTTTTTACATTTTTTTCTTACGGTATGTTATCGCAGTCACCGCCTCCCCGACCGTCTCTCCTACTGCGCAGCAATTTTTGCACCTGTGTGTGTGTTTGTGCATACGCACACGAGCGTGTTTGTATCAATATTTGTTTTAGTTAATAAAGGAATTCAGATTAGCTGTTATTACTTTCTTAGTTACATTTAATTGTTTCTCAACTCGTTGACGCTGTTAAAAATCATATGTACTTTAAACACATTTATGTTTAATCTCTCTCTCTCTCGCGGAAAAAAAAAATAATAGACGTATCTAACACTATAACAGCGAAGAAGAACGAGAGAGAGAGAGAGAGAGAGAGAGAGAGAGAGAGAGAGAGAGAGAGAGATTTTATTTAAAGAACATGTTAATGCTATGTTTAGAGAGAAACAGAAAAAGAGAGAGGTCTTATTTAAAAGAGCTTGTTAATGCTATCATGGTTTTTTTTGCTTCACTTTTTTCTTTCTTTCTGTTCATCACGCTGGCCCTTCTCACAAATGATCGTTGCCAACAATCTCTTTGTCCTTTATCCCTATCAACAAAAGGCGTTCTATCTCTTCCAGGGTATTGCTAAGATGTCTTGTAATAATTGTGATCCCCTTCGATGGTTATTTGCTTTAATGGCTGCCTTCAGCTTGATGATCCTCGAGATCATAGGCCTATTCCGGCCATATTGTTTAGTCATACAGTATCACTCACATGCACACTGCTCTCATGTTTTTCTATAATTTCTTGCTTCAATTCTAATGAAAGAATTGCCTTCTTCCTGTACTGAAACTTAGCTTCTTAGGCACCATGATTATAGGTAAAATCAAAAAGGAAATGTGAGAAAAGGAAGAAAATAAGCACTGTTAATAACACACCAAACAGAGGACAACCACACGATACACACAAGAATAGAGAACTGAGCACTCGACGCTCAATGGCGTAATGTTTACTTCGTGTGTCGAAATAAAATTCGGGTGTAGAGTCAAAAATTTGCTCGAATTTTTCTTCGGATGTTGGAAAATTCGGATGTAGATACGTTCGTGTGTAGAGGTTCCACTGTACTTCCCTCTTGTCCTTTCATCACTACAGGCGTTCCTGTTGTACTCGATCTTACAACTAGCTCCACAGCACTCGCAAAACTTTTCATTAAGAATTAAATTATTTCTTTGAAAATATTCAACCTCTAGTTCAGTACCATCACTAGAAAAATAGTGATAAAATTCTTCATAACCAACATTGCACTGCACACAATCCGTAGGAATTAGGCTTTTGATACTAACGCCAGAAAGGCCAGCCACTACCTTTGCCATAGCTACAACAAAACAAAATGCTGGTTTTCCTTCATTATTCGAAGTATTCAGTTAAACACAAACCAGTAGACGTAAAGGTAACTTTATTACTCCGCTGAAATCCTAGTAAAACTTGGTTTTCGACTGAAGTCATTTGTAACTGGTTATGAAACCATTACATCAATGATGTCACAGCTCTCAGCCAATAAACTGCAATTGGAACTGCTTGTGTTTGCATAAGAAAGTGAGTTAAAGGGCTCAATATAAGTAAACATTGCCGTAAAGGAAACGTCTCTCCCGACTTAGGAAAAATTTGAGGTAAAAACTTATCAACTTCATTTAATTCCAATCTCTCATAAAAAACTTTACTTTATATTTAGCTTTTCACATGCTCTTTCCATGTAGGTGATTATCTTTTTTTATTATGGAGTGTGGCATGCTTCTGAAGTTTTACCGAGAAACCCCATATTTTCTGCTATTTTCTTAGGGATTTAATATGCATCTCAGAGAATAATGTACAAAGGAGAAAAGCCGAGTTTTACCATTATTTATCGATTCACCAGTAAATTTTCCTAACCCAAAATACCTGGTTCCCACTGGGTGGCCTCCATTACCACAGAATATATTAGGGTATATCTTAACTATTTATCTGCGATTGAAATAAAGGTCATTTTCGAAGAAAACGGGAATTTTTCTATATATACCCTAATATTTTATTACCTGTAATAAAGTTTGTCCTGTGTATTTCTATAATAATAACCAATTGACCCCTTTATATACTTATGCCTCTTAGGCATTTTTATCAGTGTTTGAGTCCAGTGTCCATTCAGAATTAATCAAATGTACAAACCCGCTAAAAAGTAGCTCAATTTTCCTTCCACTAGCTGAATCTTCTCTACCGAAGACACATTCCCGTCCACCCCAAACCCTTCCATGTGACGTTTGGCTTACCATCAATCCCTCATATTGAGAGGGGCTCAAATTACTAGAACCACAGGAATTAAGATTCAGCAACATTGATTAAAGTAGAAATGATCATATTAATGAGTTGGTTTACATCTAAATTAATCTAGTTGTTTATTGAGGTAAATCTATAATCAGGAATTTAGCTTGAGTAAAAACTGAAGTTAAAGACATTGTTTGGATGCACAATATCATATGGTGCATTGTATTCAGAATGATATTAAATTCACTGTTCATCTATAAATCATGTTAATTGCTGTGTTAGTTGTTAATAAACAAAATATGGAAACGGGGGTTTGGAGGCAACCACATTATAGAACTGACTAAACCTTATGAATATTTGAAGGACTCCAGCCAAGCAAATACAATTTTATAAACTGTATGCTTCTTTCCTGCAACTAGCATTCATAGTACGACGTAGAATAATGGATCATTCACTAAGCAACGACATCAGCATTCAGACCAATCATTTTAATGATAAAATGCATGGTACATGCAATAATGAATAATTCATTCAAATATGAGTGCATTTCTTTTAAGGGGGGTCAGAGGGGAGGTATAACCTTTGGTAGATTAATGTTAGAGTTCTCGGTTAGGTTAGGTATGAACTTGGGGTTACGTAGTAACATTGGGTTTGTTTCCTGCATGAAATATGGTTTTTCAGTTAAAGAACCTTGTAATTCAAGCATCTTTAAAACTTGACATATAAGAATTTAAGCTAAATACCATCTTCACTATCTTCTTCAGAACTGTTCTTATTGTCAATAAACATACCAGGAATACCTCTTGTTTTCTTCATTAGGATTATATTAACGCAAAGTTAACCCTGTATACTATATTGACTGCAGTTATCAGCCCGTAACAATGCAATTACAAATGACCTTTGTTTACATATGGTAACACATCTAGCACCATCATAGTCTACGATAATGAAGTTTAAACGGTACCTATCAACATTTTCTCCCTAATGAGAAACTTTACTATAAAAAACTACCAAACCCCTATGGCAAGGGCCAGTGGCAGATAGGACCCAGATTACCCATAATAAATAATCAAATTTTCTTACCTATAACCTACTTTACCTATGAAACGGAAATTAAATAACCCCACAGTGAGTCACCTAACAGAAGTAGCATATGTTAATAAAATATTTATGGTAACTCCTCCAATGGCAAGGTAGGGTCGCTTAAGCTACCCTACGGTACACATTAGATGTTGACATTCATGGTCTATAAGCAAGCATTTTTAAGCTTAAGAAGTGTAATCTGCAACCAATCTAATACAATAACTCGGAGGAAACAATATAAATCAAAATTAATCTTTTCTTAATGTCGACAATCAACAAAGAAACAAAAAGACCTTTGTCATGAAAGCTTCGTCATTTCTCATTGGCTCGAAACCAACCACTTAACTTAGGTTTTTTCAGAGCTTAAATGGCCTTATATTACAAACAAAAATCAACCAAATTGTCACACCATACCTCATCTTGATCTATCTGGTCCCCCATGGCAAAAGGAGGCTCGAAAAAAAAAATCTCCCTTAAAAAAAAGAAAGAAACCTGCAGTGAATCTGCACGCGACGATGTGAAATCTTTGTTTTGATGTTGTTGTTATGACGTCACACGGACCAGCTGGTACAAACAAAAGAGCGTCGCTCTGCACAATGCAGATCGATTACCCCATTAAAATTAGTAATTCATAACTTACGACTCTAATATCAACTTATATGTAATACATACCTACATCCTCATATGATTTAATTTACATTGAAAACCGTAATTTTAAAACATTGTAAATACAATAAAATGCTGACATTTTGGTCGACTTTTAATTACATGCTTAACTGCCTTTAAAACCCACGACTCTAACATTAACTTATTTGCAATAGATACCTAGATCCTTATATGATTTAATTTACACTGAATACCGTAATTTTAAAACCTTCTAGATACGATAAAATGCTGACATTTTGGTCGACTTTTAATTACATTCTTAACTGTATTCAAAACCCCAAAAAGGAGCTATCAATTCAATTTTGCATATGTGTGAAAAGGTGTGTAATATGATCTTGCAATAAGAAGTTTCCAGACAAATATTCTCCCATGATGCAATTAAGAGTGTCAGTTACGATGCTAAAATAGACTGCTTCATGGGTGACTGGCATTGGAACAATGTCGTTTTAAGATGGGCTGCGTCTTTAGGTTTACACACAACTGCGACCTAAAGTGCATAGCATTACTTTCTAACAAAGGAATGTAATTACGTACAGTAAATAGAGTTTTTCAATTTACGGGATGTACTAAATACTCTACAGTCGGAATAGCTTATTCTAACATATATTTTGTATTATGAAAAAAAAAATTATCAGGATTTTTCAACAAATGTATGCGTACACGTAATAATCATACTCATAATATTCATGGTTTATCAGTTTTTGTCTTTTAAATTTAAGGCCAAAAAATAAAGATTCATCTCAAGGTTGGTGTGATTGAACTTCTTATCTAAATTGGATTTTATGCGTTGTCTGTGAAAAGCGTATTGTGATTTCCGTAGATATTTTCATCAAAATGGCAAAATATCAACTTTGTGGCTTTGTATCATGGTCGAAGGTACGCAATAATTGCAAATGGTAATAACGACTTGGAAGTTGGAACTGACATGTCAACATAGTCAACCAAACAGAAGTTTGTGATGCCAGCGTATATTTGATATACTGTATATTCAAAATATGCTTAATTAAAAATGGATTAATTACTCTAAAGTGTCCATAATATATGGATTTTACGAATAGTGACACTTTTTGAGTAATCACTCAATTTATGATTAAATAAAACACCATTTTTTCAATTTTTGTTAATAAATATCTACAAAAAGTATAACATGACCCTCATTTGACAGTGAATTCCTCCGCTCGATCGTACGTTCACTTCGTTTTTTTTTTTTTTATTACAACTTTCGATAAGTTAAAACTTGAATTGTGAATTGATAAATGACGCTAGAATTTACCCTAATTGTGAAATCGTTTAACACCAAATTGGGCTAACATTGGTATTCAAGGTAAGCCTAAACCATATTCATTGTTTTTATTTGAAAATTAAGTGTTAGGCTTAGTATACCCCTTATATTTGACACCAAATAATTTTTTTTTTTCAAACAATTTTGATGGTATATTTTGGTTTTCAGTGTGGTTTCTATGGTCGATTTTCCGTTTGTGTGTGTTCTAAGTCATAGGCCTAATTCGGTAAATACTTAATTTTGGTCAAGATTTAATTCAGGAGTCAAGATTATAGCTTTCAAATATCTTGGTTTGACTTTCAAATAATTCTCTTATTATTTTATGTCCGAAATAAGTAGGCCTACTATTATAGATAGAGATTCTTTTCAAAGACAAATAGGGTTGTCTAGGGTACATTTGGAAGTTAGTAATCAGGACCTGAGAATGGGTTGGTAAATAGGTCTAGAAGGGGACTGGGTCTTTAGGATTGGGGGATTACGGAAATGAGATAATGCTTCCTAACCTAACCATCTCTAACCCAACATAATTACAATTCAACCCATTGTAACCTAACCTAAGCTAGTGTTCTAAGTCATCAGACCACATAATCTGACCTAGGATCCCATTATATATTGGAAATTATGAATAAAACATATATTATGTACTTGGGTTATGCCTACTACTCATATCAGAGTCAGAATTGTAAATTATAGATGTGCCATTAGCATCAATCTAATTTGATTCTAGTTATACTTCATACTCCTTGCATAATTTTGAAAATATTGATAATTGTGTTAAATATTCTTCCTCTTGCTTAATTGTGGCAGTTATACAGTTGAAAATATTGATAATTATGTTAAATATTCTTCCTTTTGCTTAATTGTGGCAGTTATACAGTTGAAAAATATTGATGATTATGTTAAATATTTTCCATTTTGCTCTACTGTGGCTGTTATACGGCTGTTGTAGATAGGCAAGAATGTATTAATTATTATTATTATTATTATCATTATTATTAGCCAAGCTACAACCCTAGTTGGAATAACAAGATTCTATAAGCCCAAGGGCTCCAATAGGGAAAAATAGCCCAGTAAAGAAAGGAAATAAGGAAATAAATAAATGTTAATTAGTTTAAGGTGCTTTAAACTGAATATGAAACATCTTTCTGTGTGCTATTGCGACAATGTCTTAATGGGGGACCTCAGTAGGAAATGGTTTTTTTTGAGTGAGGGATTAGGGAAATAAAACTTTGCAACCTAACCCAACCATCCATAACACAACACAATATTAGACACTGTGTCCAAGCCTGTGTGAGGGGTCAAAGCCATCAGACCACATAGGCTGACCTAAGATGTCGTGTAATTATTGGAAATTGTAAATAAAATGCATTCTATGTACTTGAGTTAGGCCTACTACCCTTACCTCATTCAGAATTGGAGGTTCTATATATACCATCAGTATCAATCAATTCCAATTCTAGCTATACCTAATCATCATTTTGAAGATATTGATAATCATGTGTAATATTCTTCATTTTGTTTAATTGTAGCTGTTATACAGCTGTTCGTTCATCGTCCCCTTCCAAGAAATCAATGTCATACTGCCAAATTCTATGAAAGGAAACATGAACATGTTCCAGATGCTCAGCAAATGTGATGTTAATGGTATCAGAGACATTTGAGAGTGATTTACAACTTGAGCCTACAAAGAAGATATAAGAATGAAGGGAAAAAGACTTTTTGGAAAGTTATATTATACCCATCATTTCAAAACAGATATTTTCCAATGCAAATTATTTACTTGTTTACCTAGTCTAGGAGTTAGTCATACTCCACTAAAATGCAAACTGCAGGACAAACAGCTGTCATTTGGCGTGGACATCATTTAAGTAGACACGTTTGAAGAGTTACGTGAGTGTGGACTAGTCCACACTCTCATATCACTCAGGAAATAAGAAAGAATTTAGTTTATTCTTGAAAGACTTCATATTGTTCTTCCTAATATGGAGTGAGTTTATTGTGCAATCTTGGGACTGCATAGTTAGGAGACCCACGTCTTCTTTCCTACCATTATCCCTACACTAAAGGGTCAATTGCCTGATGCGCCCTCTCCAATGCCTTCTATCAAAGGCATCCTTTTCTGCAAAACCTCTTCTCTCCATATCATCCTTCACCTTATCTTGTCATCTGATTCTCTGCCTCCCTCATTCTTCTCCTCTAAGAGATTCCTACCAAGACCTCATAACTTCCTTCCCACCCTCCTCACCATCAATCCTCAACATGTGCTAACATGTGCCCACACCATCTCAGCCTAGACACTCTTTAACACCTCTGTAATCTTTACTATGCCTGCTATTCTTCATATTTCATTATTTTCCTATCTTTTAAGCAGTGATATTCCGCTAATCCACCTCAGCTTTCTCATCTCTGTTTTCTCAAGCGTTGCTTCCTCTTTTTGTCTTAGAGTCCATGTTTCCGATCTATACATCAACACATATTATTACAGTTCTATAGATCTTGAATTTTAGCTTGATTAGCATTTTCTTATCGCATACTACTCCAGCTCCCTCTTCCTCTTCCCCAAGGCTACCTTTGTCCCATTATCAACTTCAGCCTCACATCCTCCATCCTGACTTATAGTAGATCCCAAGTATCTAAATTGTTCCACCTGTTTTGTAAGAGTCCCTACTTTCATGCATGGCTATTCTGTCCCTACCTTCTTTACTGCTCACCATAGCTTCAATCTTATCCACATTTACTCTCAAGCCACATCTTTCCAAAGTCTCTTGCCACTCTACAACCCTTCTCTGTAAGTCTTTCTCATTTTCAATGGTAATCACCAAATCATCTGCATATAGTAACTCCCACAAGACCAGCATGAATAGAAACAGGCTTTATGCTGAACCCTGGTGTAATCCAACACTAACTTTAAAGATTTCTGGATTTTTTCCCAACGGCTGTTATTGCATTTGTCTTTGTTCTTTTGTAAATCATCTCTACCATTCTAACCAACTTCTCCGGGATTTTCCTTTTCCTCTAGCACCAAAACACCCCTTCTCTTGGTATTCTTTCATAAGCTTTCTCTAAATCTACAAAACCACAGAAAAGCTTCTAGTTAACCTCTAGCCTCTTTTCCTGTAGTTGCCTTACTTTAAAGATGGCATCCACAGTCCCTCCCCGCCTCATGAATCCATACTGGTGTTTATAAATCTTTACAATTTTTCATCTGGTACCCTCTCAAAAACTTTCAAACCATGCTCCCCTTTAGTTACCACATTCCATAGCATCACCTTTCTGCTGGAATATAAATACCATTAGACTCGCCTTCCAGTCTTTATGCATTATTTACTCTTCTCATATTGCTCTTAATAAACTCAGCATCCATTCTTCCTCCTCTATAGCTATTATCCAGAC
>NC_090725.1:305962130-305972130 GCF_036898095.1 Palaemon carinicauda | reverse complement strand
CTCATTTCATCTTTGCCGACACATACACAGAATAGTGTGGCCTATTCTTTACAGAGTCTCCTCTGTCTTCATATACTTGAGAACACTGAAGTTATCAAACAATTCTTCTTCTCAAGAGGTTAACTATTGCACTGTAATTGTTCAGTGGCTACTTTCCTCTTGGTAAGGGTAGAAGAGACTCGCTAGCTATGGTAGGGAGCTCTTCTAGAAGGACACTCCAAAATCCAACCATTGTTCTCTAGTCTTGGGTAGTGCCATATCTTTTGTACCATATTCTTGCACTGTCCTAGGTTAGAGATCTGTTGCTTGAGGGTACACTGGCAAAATATTCTGTCATATTTCTCTTCCTCCTGTTTTTTTAAAGATTTTATAGTTTATATAGGAGATATTCATTTTAATGTTGATACTATTATAAAATATTTTATTTTTCTTTTTTCCCTTTCCTCACTGAGCTATTTTCTCTGTTTGGGCCCCAGGGCTTAAAGCATCCTGTTTTTCCAACTAGGGTTGTAGCTTAGTAATTAATAATAACAATAATAGTAATAATAATAATAATAATAATAATAATAATAATAGTCTTGGGTAGCTTCTGTACCATGGTCTTCCACTGCCTTGTGTTAGAGATCTCTTGCTTGAGGGTACACTCGGGCACACTATTCTATCTTGTTTCTTTTCCTCACGTTATTTTGAAGTTTTTATTATTGTTCTTAAACTTCTTTTGTAGTTTTTCCGTATTTCCTTTCCTCACTGGCCTATTTTCCCTGTTAGAGGCCTTGGGCTTCTAGCATTCTGCTTTTCCAACTAGGATTGTAGCTTAGACAATAATAATAATAATAATAATAATAATAATAATAATAATAATAATAATAATAATAATAATAATAATAATAATAGTAATGATAATATTAATAATAATAATAATGATTATTATTATTATTATTATTATTATTATTATTATTATTATCATCATCATTAACAACAACAACAAAAACAATTCTTAACAATATACTACGGAGAAATGATATACAGAATAACAGTAGGAAATGAAAAATAAAGAAAATGAATAATCATTGTCAGAGTTACAAAGATTTGATAACAATGTAAGCAACATAACGGGATCTAAAATCCATTTTCATGTTTTGAAGAGGTATTCATAATGTCTTTGCCTTGTGATCTGCTGGACTGGGGTTCGAGATCCGCTCAAGCTCGATAGTTTCTAGTCGTGTTTGCAACCTCTTCGTCCTTGGGAGCAAAGGATGGCTTTTTGGGTGGGGGGCCGGTTGCTGAATCCTTTAATAGAGATCTAGCTAAAGTTAGTGCGTGGTGCAAATTATGGGGCATGAAGTTGAACCCTAACAAAACTCAAAGTACTATTGCAAGTAGGTCAAGGACATGGACTCTTCAACATCCAGACCTCAACATTAACAAGGTTTCTTTAACTCTATACTACTCTTTTTAAAATTTCAGAGGTCCTTCTTGATAGGAAATTTACTATTGACAAATCAACAACCAGATCTTAACATTGACAAGGTTTCTTTAACTCTATACGACTTCTTTTTTTTTTTTTTTTTTTTTTTTTTTTTTTTTTTTTTTTTTTTTTTTTTTTTACTGGTGATTCTTGATAGCAAATTTACTTTTGACAAACACACTCAGTCTGTAGCTTCAATTGCTAAAAAAATGGCCTTTTTAAGAAAGTCTTTTAAGATTTTCGGTGATTAATCTGTATTCCGAAGAAGTGTGTAAATTTTTTTCCATACTTCCTTGTTTCGAGTATTGTTCTCTTGTCTGGTCTTCAACTGCTGAATCTCATCTTAATTTGTTGAATAAGTAATTGGGGTGTATTAAATTTCTCATTCCTGATCTATATATTAGGCTCTGGCACCGTTGTTCAGTTAGTTCTTTATACATGTTGCACAAGATTTTTCACGATTCTGACCATCCTTTACATTCAGATCTTCCCGGACAGTTCCATCCTGTTCGTAATACTAGGCAGGCAGTTAATTCTAACATTCATGCCTTCTCCATCATGAGGCTCAATACTACTCAGTATTCTAGAAGTTTTATTCCAGCTGTGACCAAGTTGTGGAATGATCTCCCTATTCAGGTTGTTGAGACTGTGGTATTTCAAATGTTCAAACTTGCAGCAATGTTTTAATGTTGAACAGGCTGACATAAGTCTGTCTTCATGGTTTATATGTGACGGATCTGTTTTAATGTTGTTTACTGTGCTTCAGATATTTTATGATAATTGTTCATGACTTCTTATGCTGTTTATTCATTTCTTTATTTCCTTTCCTCATTGGGGTCCATTTATAGCATCCTGTTATTCCATCTAGGGGTGTCGCTTAGATAATAATAATAATAATAATAATAATAATAATAATAATAATAATAATGATGATGATGATGATGATGATGATAATTATAATAATAACAATTCTAGGGAGCCTATAGGTCTACCTGCTGAGTCATCAGAAGCCATTTCGTGGTCCTTCTTGGTCCTAATTTGGTTGGAGAGGGTGCTTGGGCGTTGATCCGATACCAGTCTCTAGGGCATTGTCACTGCCATTCATGAACGACCTTTAAACCTTCAAAGGCCATTAGGGTTTTTGAAGCTACTTTTCCTTAGAAAATCGACTCTAAGGGGGAAAAATATGTTATTTTAGGAACTGTATATATATAATATATATAAATGTATATATATATATATATATATATATATATATATACTGTATATATATATATATATATATATATATATATATATATATATATATATTCAGTATATATACAGTATATATATATATGTATATATATATATATATATATATATATATATATATATATATATGTATATATATATATATATATATATAGAGAGAGAGAGAGAGAGAGAGAGAGAGAGAGAGAGAGAGAGAGAGAGAGAGAGAGAGAGAGAGAGAGAGAGAGAGAGAGAGAGAGAGACCCTTATTTTGTCTATTGAAATTTTATTTTCTACTGATAACTCAAAATTCTACCTTTTATTCGTTATCTCACTTTTGCAAATTCACATTGCAATTATTTGGTTAGTGGATGCTGGGGTCATCCTTCTCCACTCACACATGTATTATTATTATCATTATTATTATTATCATTATTATTACTTGCTAAGCTACAGCCCTAATTTGAAAAGTAGGATGCTATAAGCCCAGGGGCCCCAACAGGGAAAATAGCCCAGTGAGGAAAGGAAACAAGAAAAAATAAAATATTTTAAGAACAGTAACAACATTGAAATAAATACATCCTATATAACCTATAAAAACTTAAACAAAACAAGAGGAAGAGAAATTAGATAGAATAGTGTGCCTGAGTGTACCCTCAAGCAAGAGAACTCTAACCCAAGACAGTGGAAGACCATGGTATAGAGGCTATGGCACTACCCAAAATTAGAGAACAATGGTTTTATTTTGGTGTGTCCTTCTCCTAGAAGAGCTGCTTACCATGGCTAAAGAGTCTCTTTTTACCCTTACCGAGAGGAAAGTAGCCACTAAATTACAATTAAGGAAGCATTTTTTCTTGGTCGAAATTGACATACCAGGAAACCAAGTCGTTTTTAACAAATCACGCATCACACCAAACTCATTTTCTTGTAAAATTAGGGTTGTTGTGGCCTATCGGAAATATCCCTCCCTGGGGTTCGAGTCCTGCTTAAACTCGTTAGTTTCTTGTAGTGTCTGCAACCTCACTATTCGTCTGAGCTAAAGATGGTGGGTTTTGGGGAGCCTACAGGGTTATCTGCCGAGTCATCAGCAGCCATTTTCTGGCCCTCCCTGATCCTAGCTTGGGTGGGGAGTTAGATTGGGCGTTGATTATATGTATGTACGGTCAGCCTCTGCCATTCATAAAGGTTAAAGGTGTCTGGTTTTAGTTCCAGTTTCATCAGAATAGATGCTCATCAGACCGTCAGCCGGGCAAGCCTAACTCACCACTGTGGTGCCTAACCAAAGCAGTAGCCTCAGTAAACAGCCTGAACTCACGTTCCCGGGCTAGGATCGATCTGCCGCCATGCGAATACTAGGCAAACATGTTACCACTGTACTAGCCAGTAGGCGACCTTTCTTAATGGAAAACTGATTGGTGATTTGGTGGCTGAACGTCGTATGAAGCATCTATGAGCAAACAACTTTCGTTGAATTATTATTATTATTATTATTATTATTATTATTATTATTATTACTTGCTAAGCTACAACCCTACTTTGAAAAGTAGAATGCTATAAGCCCAGGGGCCCCAACAGGGAAAATAGCCCAGTGAGGAAAGGAAAGAAGGAAAAATAAAATATCTAAAGAAGAGTAACAACATTAATATACACATCTATATAAACTACATAAAGTTTTACAAAACAAGCGGAAGAGGAATTAGATAGAATAGTGTGCCCGAGTGTACCCTCATGCAAGAGGTTGGTTTTTACTCTAGGAGAAATGCAAATGAACTTCTATATTCTCATTTAGAATTGCATCCAGATCCAATACAATCTCTTTTAATCTAAAATAACAATATCTCCATTTCATTTACGACTTTTATCTGCTGTGGTCAATCTCGCCAAGCCAAAAAGACACTCTAGAGCAGTGGTTCCCAACCTGGGGGAAATTTCCCCCTGGAGGGAAATTTGAAGCTTCCAGGGATGAAATAATTACACTACCTACTAACTAAAACAAGCGAAAAATGTCCTCAAAGTACGTGCGGCAATTTGTTGTTAGCCATTCAATTGGGATATAATCATATCAGTTCTCACTGACATGATATTCAAGGGGAGGATTGGAGTATCATACCCATTTCTGAGGCAAGCAAGTGGGGCATGAGGGCTGGGCGGGGCATGAAGGGGGAAATCTGGATGGTTGAACTGGATGCAGGGGGGAAATGACAGAAAAAAGGTTGGGAACCACTGCTCTAGAGAAACTTCACTACTATGAATATCATTATTATTATTCCCTTCTGTTCTTTTGCTATGCGCAGTCAAGAATGAGTTCATACTTAGGAAGGAATATTGGATATGGACGCATGCTATACACTTGTTTATTATTACTATTATTACTAGCTAAGCTGCAACCCTAGTTGGAAAAGCAGGATGCTATAAGCCTAAGGTCTCCAACACGGAAAAATAGCCCAGTGGAAAAGGAAATAAATAAATAGACTACAAGGGAAACAATGGACAACAAATATAAAATGTTTTAAGAAGAGTAACATATTGAAATAGATCTTTCATATATGAACTATAAAGATATTTATGTCAGCCTGTTCAGCCTTAAAAAAACATTTGCTGTAAGTTTGAACTTTTGAAGTTTTGTATGAATATATTTTCATATGCATTATCATCTAGGCATTTTGAAAGACTGGGAAATAACAAAACAAATAGATCAAAATGTTCGCGTCCCTTAAGAGAGATTTACGGCCTGTAAGTATTTTTCCTAAGGTTAGAGAAACCTTATGTGTTGACCTAGCAAACTGGCTGAGAAGGGGTTAAAATGCAGGGAAGTAAGAGGAACTATTTATTTAGTTATTACAAAACGATGATTAGGTTTTGTTGTAAAGAGCCAATATTTCTCTGCTGGAGAGTTAAAAATAAAAGTGTTGATAGTTTTTTTGCATACTGCTTTCAACACCCTTTTGAAGATGTGAAAAAAACGTTTCTTGGGCTTATAGCATTCTGCTTTTCCAACTTGGGTTCTAGCTTAGCTAATAATAACAACAACAACAACAACACCAACAACAACGATAATAATAATAATAATAATAATAATAATAATAATAATGCGCATCAAAACCCGCTACAACACTGCCCTTTAACCTTATCTTGCATAAAACTGCCTGACCATTAAGGCCCTTCCTCCTCTATGTCCTTCACTCTATATGTCAACTCTGTTGAAACCTTGCTATCCTACTTCCTAGCATTCTTTCCCCTAACCTATAGTCCATTTCTTTTATCGAGGCAGATTTGCACGACTCGCAGCGGTGTCCATTTAGCTCGGAAAAGTTTCCTGATCGCCGATTGGCTAGAATTATCTCGTCCAACCAATCAGCGATCAGGAAACTTTTCCCAGCTAAAAGGGCACCGCTGCGAGTCGGTGCAAATCTGCATCGCTAAAAGAAATGGACTATAGTGCCATCCATCCACATGACTGAACAACCTGAAGTTACACAGAGGCATCCTTTTCTTTTTTCCAACATATGTATCTCCGCTTTTAATTATTATTATTACTTGTTAAGCTACAACCCTAGTTGGAAAAGCTGGATGCTATAAGCCCAGGGGCTCCAACAGGGAAAATAACCCAGTGAGTTCTCAAGCATGAGAACTCTAAACCAAGACAGTGGAAGACCATAGTATAGAGGCTATGACACTACCCATGAATAGAGAACAATAGTTTGATTTTAGAGTGTCCTTCTCTTATGAGAGCTGCTTACCATAGCTAAAGAGTCTCTTCGACCATTGTCAAGTGGAAAGTAGCCACTGAACACTTACAGTGCTGTAGTTAACACCTTGAATGAAGTAGAATTTTTAGAGTTATGAAGAATGAGGAGAGTGTGTAAAAAATAGGCCACACCCACCAAAGTTTAGGTCTTCAGATATTGAAGGAAAAAATGCATTATGCAAGCTTTAGTGCAGCCATCCATAAGATGTTGTGAGAGTGTATACTCAATTTTTTTTAATGAGGCGCATTTGCACTGACTCGCAGCGATGCCCTTTTAGCTCGGAAAAGTTTCCTGCTATCTTATTGGTTAGAATTATATTGTCCAACCAATCAGCGATCAGGACACTTTTCCGAGCTAAAAGGGCACCCCTGCGAGTCGGTGCAAATCTGCCTCACTAAAAAGAATTGACTATAGTTCAATTTATTCTTTAATTTTTTTTTTCTTTTGTCTATCATGAAATTGATGTTTCCATTTTCAGTTTCATATAACCTGCCATAATTTTATGCATTTAACTCCATCATGAATTTGGTAGTAATCCTTTACCATTTAATCAACTATTTGACTTTCTGTTTATCCAGAAGCCATATGCTGTTATAATCGTATTGACCTCTGTGGGGCGTTTAGAAAATCGATCGTTAACTGGTGATCATTCAAGTAGAAATGAAATCATATAGTTTGTTTCACAACTTGTAAGAATATTTTCTAGTGCACTGCTATTTTTGGTAAGAAGGACTTCATATTGTTCTCTCTCTCTCTCTCTCTCTCTCTCTCTCTCTCTCTCTCTCTCTCTCTCTCTCTCTCTCTCTCTCTCTCTCTCTCTCCAGAAAATGACAAATGCCTTTCAACTGTGGGAAATGTAAAGTTATGTTCACATGTTATAGTAACCCACAATCAGATTACTCACAGCTGGGTCATGAAATAAAAAGTGTGGACCAGGAGGAAGATCTCGATATCATTATCAACAAGGATTTGAAGGTCATCAAACAGAGCATAAAAGCTTAAACGAAAGCACAAAAACTAATAGATGACACAAAGAGACAATTCAAATGCAGAAACAAAGACACTATAATACAGCTGTACACATGACTAGTTAGACACCATCTAGAATACGGAGTCCAATTCTGGGCTCCAAGGATTCAGAAGGATGTAGGTAGACTGGAAGCAGTGCAAGCTAGGGCCACCAAACTAGTTCCAACGCTAAGGAAATTTGGATATAGACGGGGGATGGAACGTTTGAACTTATTTAATCTACAAACTCGACGACTAAGGGGACAGTTACAGTTGATAGAGGCATTCGAAATTCTTAAATGAATAACTTATGTAGATTACAACAATCTATTCACGCTTAGCACAAATCAGTCCAGAGGTAACGGATACAAATCGGAATTGAAAAGATACAACACATTCCACGTGGTAATTTCTTCACATACAAAATAGCATATACCTGGAATAGACTTCCAGCGGATGTAGTAAACAGTGAAACGGTAAATGAGTTCAAGAATAAGTTAGACAAGATCATAAGAACTCTCTTAATGTTTAAACTAAATCGCTCTACCAAAGAGTAAATGGAGTCTCCGCGGATGGACTGAAATGTTTTTGAGACCTCCAAAATCCTTGTAACTCCTTGTAACTCCAGTGTATCTGTACTATGACACATTACCAGGAAACTTACTGTGTATCTCTACAATGACATATACAATGACACTTTGCCATGCAAATTCAAGCTTCTCTCTCTCTCTCTCTCTCTCTCTCTCTCTCTCTCTCTCTCTCTCTCTCTCTCTGTGGTATTCAAACATTTTGCTTTCCCTCAATCAACCTAGAGTTTATATACAATGACACTTTGCCATGCAAATTCAAGCTTCTCTCTCTCTCTCTCTCTCTCTCTCTCTCTCTCTCTCTCTCTCTCTCTCTCTCTCTCTCTCTCATTTAGAGAGAAAGAGAGAGTATTTACGATTACACCCCTTTTGCCGATTGACATTTACGATGCAAATGTTTTTATGTTGAACCGGCTTACACAAGTCCTTTTATTGTTTATATATCAAATATCTGTTTTAACGTTGTTCGTGTTTTTAAAATATTTTATTTTTCATCACTTCTTAAATCGTTTATCTATTTCCTTATTTCCTTTCCTCACTGGGTTATTTTTCCCTGTTGGAGCCCTTGGGCATATAGCATCTTGCTTTTCCAACTGGGGTTGTAGCTTAGCTAATAATAATAATAATAATATACTGAAGTATTTTTAAGATAAAACTGCAACAAGTATAAAAAATGCGCACTTCCCCGAAAACGTGCAAACAATAATACTTTATATACCGTTGTTGATTAGCAATTTAAACAAGTGGCAGTCAGCTTTTGTTTTAAGGTTTCCACGTTTTAACGCTATTTCCGACACGAGGAGCTGGACGATTTGGCACGTTCCAGAGTGGGCTACTTGTTTGCACGTTCCAAAGTGGGCCACATGTTACAAGGTTCCGAGGAAGTGCGCATTTTTACAAAACACATGCTACGGTTTTATCTTGAAAATAATTCGGTGTATTATTATTATTATCATTATTATTATTATTATAGTTTTTGTTATTATCATTATTACTATTATTGTTATTATTATTATTATTATTATTATTATTATTATTATTATCATTATTGTTATCATTATTATTATTATCATTATTTATTATTATTATTATTTACTATTATTTATTATTATCATTATCATTATTATTATTATTATTATTATTATTATTATTATTATTATGAGTATAATTATTATTATTATTATTGTTATTATTATTATTTTATTATTATTATTATTATTATTATTATTATTATTATTATTATTATTGTTGTTTTTATTATTATTATTATTATTATTATTATTATTATTATTATTGTTATTATTGTTATTATTATTATTGTTATTATTATTATTATTGTTGTTTTATTATTGTTATTATTATTATTATTATTATTGTTATTATTATCATTATTATTATCATTATTATTGTTTTTATTATAATTATTATTATTATTATTATTATTATTATTATGATTAACTAAGCTACAACCTTAGCTGGATAAGCAGGATGCCATAAGTCCAAGGACTCCTACAGGGAAAAATAGCCCAGTGAGGAAAGGAATAACGAAATAAATAAACTAAAAGAGAAGCAATGAACAATTAAAGTAGAATGTTTTAAGAACATTTACAACATTAAAATAGATCTTTCATATATAAACTATAAAAACACTTCAAATAAAACAAGAGGAAGAGAAATGAGATATGATAGTGTGCCCGAGTGTACTCTCAACGACAAGTTATATTTTGTGATACTGTTAAATTCCAGATTGTATAATACCATAAAAAACAAGAGGGCACTCAGTAGAGCGCAGACCTCTGCCGCGACAGCTTATTTCTCGACCTTTTACTCGACCTTGCCCTTTGACAATAACATGTATTAATTGGCGTGGATTTTCATACACTCAAATTTGAACAAAGTTTGAAGTCTCTGTGATAACGATGTCCATACTTACGGCTGATTACGTTAATTGGAAA
>NC_090725.1:305944630-305949630 GCF_036898095.1 Palaemon carinicauda | reverse complement strand
TTCTTTTTGATCTTCAAAGAAACGCGTTGTCCTTTTGATCTTCAAAGAAACACTTTTTTCTTTTGATCTTCAAAGAAATATTTTGTTCTGTTGATCTTCAAAGAAACACTTTGTTCTATTAGTCTTCAAAGAAACACTTTGTTCTGTTGATCATCATAGAAACGCTGTTCTTTTGATCTTCAAAGAAAGACTTTGTTCTATTAATCTTCAAAGAAACACTTCGTTCTGTTGATCTTCAGAGAAACACTTTATTCTTTTGATCTTCAAATGAACATTTTGTTTTGTTGATCTTCAAAGAAACACTTTGTTCTTTTGATCTTCAAAGAAACACTTTGTTCTTTTGATCTTCAAAAAATATGTTCTTTTGATCTTCAAAGGAAAACTCTGTTCTGATGATTTTCAAAAAATATGTTGTTCTTTTAATCTTCTGAGAAACACTTTGATCTGTTGATCTTCAAAGAAACACCTTGTTCTGTTGATTTTCAAAGAAACACTTTGTTCTGTTGATTTTCAAAGAAACACTCTGTTCTATTGATCTTCAAAGGAACATTTTGTTCTGTTGATCTTCAGAAAAAAAAAAAAACCACTTTATTCTGTTAATCTTCAAAAAATATGTTGTTATTTTGATCTTCAAAGAAACACTTTGTTCTTTTGATCTTCAAAGAAACACTTTGTTCTGTTGATCTTCAAAGAAACACTGTTCTATTGATCTTCAAAGAAACACTGTGTTCTATTGATCGTCAAAGAAATACTGTGTTCTATTGATCGTCAAAGAAACACTGTGTTCTTTTGATCTTCAAAGAAACACTGTGTTCTATTGATCTTCAAAGAAACACTTTGTTCTGTTGATTTTCGAAGGAACTTTCTGTTCTGTTGATCTTAAAAAAAAAAAAAAAAAACACTTTATTCTGATGATCTTCAAAGAAACACTCTGGTCTGTTGATTTTCAAAAAATATGTTGTTATTTTGATCATCAAAGAAACACTTTTTTCTTTTGATCTTCAAAGAAACACTGTGTTCTTTTGATCTTCAAAGAAACACTGTGTTCTATTGATCTTCAAAGAAACACTGTGTTCTATTGATCTTCAAAGAAACTCTTTGTTCTTTTGATCTTCAAAGAAACACTGTGTTATATTGATCTTCAAAGAAACACTGTGTTATATTGATCTTCAAAGAAACACTTTGTTATATTGATCTTCAAAGAAACACTGTGTTCTATTGATCTTCAAAGAAACACTTTGTTCTTTTGATCTTCAAAGAAATAATGTGTTCTGTTGATCTTCAAAGAAACACTTTGTTCTCTTGTTTTTAAAAGAAACACGTTGTTCTATTAATCTTCAAAGAAACACTTCGTTCTGTTGATCTTCAAATAACACTTTGTTCTGTTGATCTTCAAAGAAACACTTTGTTCTTTTGATCTTCAAAAAATATGTTCTTTTGATCTTCAAACAAAAAACTCTGTTCTGATGATTTTCAAAAAATATGTTGTTCTTTTAATCTTCTGAGAAACACTTTGATCTGTTGATCTTCAAAGAAACACTTTGTTCTGTTGATTTTCAAAGAAACGCTCTGTTCTATTGATCTTCAAAGGAACATTTTGTTCTGTTGATTTTCAAAGAAACACTTTGTTCTGTTGATTTTCAAAGAAACACTCTGTTCTATTGATCTTCAAAGGAACATTTTGTTCTGTTGATCTTCAAAAAAAAAAAAACACTTTATTCTGTTGATCTTCAAAGAAACACTCTGGTCTGTTGATTTTCAAAAAAATATGTTGTTATTTTGATCTTCAAAGAAACACTTTGTTCTTTAGATCTTCAAAGAAACACTGTTCTACTGATCTCAAAGGAACATTTTGTTCTGTTGATCTTAAAAAAAAAAAATTATTCTGTTGATCTTCAAAGAAACACTTTGGTCTGTTGATCTTCAAAAAATATGTTTTTTTGATTATCAAAGAAACACTGTTCTTTTGATCTTCAAAGAAACAGTGTGTTCTATTGATCTTCAAAGAAACACCGTGTTCTATTGATCTTCAAAGGGACACTTTGTTCTTCTGACCATCAGCGCTTCTTGCCAGTAAGTGCCCATTTGCAAGGTCAGACCAATGCTGACCAATGCTGACGGTTAAAGTACAGAACGCTAATGGATACAAATTTGTAGTTTTTTTTTTTCTTTCTTTTCAGTAACATAGGTACTCTGCATTTAACAGGATTCATCCATAAAAAAAATTACCACCTCAGTCTTGCTTCTGGAGAAGTCTGACCAAGAAACTCGAAAGTTATTTTTAATTTTTTTTTTTTTTTAGCTTGGCTAGAACTTGTGGCCAGACATAGCCTCAGTACAATGCAGTCCATAAACTTGAAATCAGAAACAAACATTATAACTATATTTATTTATCAAAAGAATTACATTTTCAATCTATTTTATATAACGTTCTCTTAATTTTATGTTTTCCATTATTTCATATTTTCCATTAGTCTTAAGCCTTTAGCTGCCATTGGTGAATTCAACGAAACTTCAGAAACAGACATAATCCTTATTTTTCCTAAAAGATTTAAATAGCATATTTATTTTAAATAACATTCTCTTCATTTCATGTCTTCCATTATTTTATATTTTCCATTAGTCTTAACCCTTTAGCTGCCATTGGTGAATTCAACGAAACTTCAGAAACAGACATAATCCTTATTTTTCCTAAAAGATTTAAATAGCATATTTATTTTAAATAACATTCTCTTCATTTCATGTCTTCCATTATTTTATATTTTCCATTAGTCTTAACCCTTTAGCTGCCATTGGTGAATTCAACGAAACTTCAGAAACAGACATAATCCTTATTTTTCTTAAAAGAAAGAAATTTTTACTCTATTTTATATAGATTTCTCTTCATTTCAGGTTTTCCATTATCTTATATTTCTTTTTCATTAATCTTAACCCTTTAGCTGCCATTGGAGTATTAAACGAAACTTCTGATGCAGCCATATCTTTCAAGATCACACAAATCGGACTTTGTCCTCACCAAGAAATTTCCAATTAATACAAACTTTCTATAGTTTTAGTGATTTTTAAAGAGTTTCCATTTTGAAATGTTGATTAAGTCACGAATGACAAAAGAGACTCTTTAGCTATGGTAGGCTGTTCTTCTAGGAGAAGGACACTCCAAAATCAAACCAGTGTTCTCTAGTCTTGTGTAGGGCCATAGCCTCTGTACCATGGTCTTCCACTGTCGTGGGTTAGAGTTCTGTTGCTGGAGGGTACACTCGGGCACACTATTCTATCTTATTTCTCTTCCTCTTGTTATGTTAAAGTTTTTATAGTTTATATAGGAGATATTTATTTTAATGTTGTTACTCTTCGTAAAATATCTTATTTTTCCTTTTTTCCTTTCTTCTCTGGGCTATTTTCCGTGTTGGAGACCCTGGGCTTATAGCATCCTACCTTTCCAACTAGGGTTGTAGCTTAGCAAGTAATGATAATAATAATGGTTTGGGCATGCTCTTCGCACTCCCCAAGAGAGATTAGTTCACCAAACTTTCAACTGGGCTCCACAAGGCACTATTATTATTATTGTTATTATCAAATGCTAAGCTACAACCCTAGTTGGAAAAGCAGGATGCTAAACCCTGGGGCCCCAACAGGGAAAATAGCCCAGTGAGGAAATGAAACAAGGAAAAATAAAATATTTTAAGAATAGTAACATCAAAATAAATATTTCCTATATAAACTTTAAAAACTTTAACAAAACAAGAGGAAGAGAAACAAGACAGAACAGTGTGTCCGAGTGTACCCTCAAGCAAGAGAACTCTAACCCAAGACAGTGGAAGACCATGGTACAGAAGCTATGGCACTATCCAAGACTAGGGAACAATGGTTTGATTATGGAGTGTCCTTCTCCTAGAAGAGCTGCTGACCATAGCCAAAGAGTCTTTTCTACCCTTACCAAGAGGAAAGAGGCCACTGAACAATTACGGAGCAGTAGTTAACCCCTTGGGTGAAGAAGAATTGTTTGGAAATTTCAGTGTTGTCAGGTGTATGAAGACTGGGGAGAATAAGTAAAGAATAGGCCAGACTATTCGCTGTGTGTATGTGTAGGCAAAGGGAAAATTAACTGTAACTAGAGAGAGGGATCCAATCTAGTACTGTCTGGACAGTCAAAAGACCCCATAACTCTCTAATGGTAGCATCTCAACGGGTGGCTGGTGCCCTGGCCAACCTACTACTACTACTAGACGAGTTGGAAGACCCAGGCCTACATGGATGAGGACTATGAAGCTTGAAGTAGGATATGATGAACGGAAAAGTATTGATTTAGATTTAGAAGCTCAAGATAGAGACGACTGGAGAAATCTAACCGAGGATCTTTGCGTCAGTAGGCCTAGGAGGAGATGATGATGATGATGCAATAAGACTATGTATTATTTCTCTCGGAGTCGATGTTACTTTGAATGGACCCAGCAATGAATGCAACCACTGAAAACTTAATATTCCTGGCAAGGGAAATATCCAGAGCAAGGTCAACCACTTCCTCATTCGTAATATAATCTTCCCAAGTATTCTGTAGTCGCGTGTTTTAAAAAATCTTATATATTATTCTGGTCAGAGTCTACCTCTATTGCAGTTTAGTGAAATCCTCATTATTATTATTATTATTATTATTATTATTATTATTATTATTTTTATTATTAATAATGATAATAATAATTATTATTATTATTATTATTATTATTATTATTATTTTTATTATTATTGTAATTTTTATCATTATTATTATTATTATTATTATTATTATTATTATTATAATTATTATTATTATTATAATTATTATCATTATTATTATTATCATTATTATTATCATTATTATTATTATTATTAAAATTATTATCATTATTATTATTATTATTATTATTATTATCATTATCATTATTATTATTATTATTATTATTATTATTATTATTTATTATTATTATTATTAACGTGATATTCTATTTTCAGTAAATTTATGT
>NC_090725.1:305939630-305942130 GCF_036898095.1 Palaemon carinicauda | reverse complement strand
TAGGCCAACATAAAATTTTGAACCTGTATTTTTCCATGTAATATTGACCCATTAAGTCTTTCATCTAAAACAACTTAGGCTTCTTCTCTCTCCTTTTGTTGTTACTGTCATCATTAACGTCGTTTGCTTATAATAGAATTTTCTTAAGGCTTCTCTTTAACAAATTCTTCACACACGTGACACGCTCTCCATTTAAAAGAAGTGAATCAGTTTCCCTCGTGGGTTAAAAGCTATTATACACATCTCGTGACTTGTTATCCAATTCCATCAGTTTTTTGTCCTCTTTAGGTTAAGTAGGTTCGTACAGTTGGACACAGGAATTCATGGATGAGACTATGAAGCGGGAAGTAGGAGATGATGAAGGGAGAAGTATTGATTTTAAAGCTCATGATATAGATGACTAATGAAATCTAATCGATGCCCTTTTGCGTAAATGGGCGTAGGAGGAGATGATGATGATGATGATGTATACATGTAACTCTAACTTCACTGTACATCTCGTATTCGCCACTGGAAATGTACTGCATGATTATTTAGCGAGTTAAAAACACATTTAAAACTTTTTATAGCTATTAAGAGAGTGGAATACTAAGAGTGAAAAAGATAAAACAGTTTAAAGTCCGCTCATGAATGGCAGAGGTAAGGGACTGTGACATTGTCCTATCAAGCAGGAATTGTTAATGCCATAGAGACTATTCAGCGCCCAAGCCCCCTCTCCACCCAAGTTAGGACCAAGGACTACCAGGCAACGGCTGCTGCCGATGACTCAGCAGATAGACCTATAGGCTCCCCCAAACCCCCCATCTTTAGTTCACAATGATAGTGAGGTTTTAGCGATCAAAGAAACTAACGAGTTTGAGCGGGACTCGAACCCTAGTTTGGCGTTCACCAGTTAGGGACGTTACCACATTGGCCAGTGGAAAAAAACAGTGAAGGTGAAAACTAACGGATTTATCAGAAGAAAAAAAAATGTTATTAGACTTTGTTGTTACTGTTGGGCGTCATCTTCAACGCCCACAATAATCTTACAGCTCACTTTGGAAGAAAAATAGAAAACAATAACCCTATTGTTTGACATGCACGTGTTAGGCTATTTAAGTGAGTCTATGTGCATGGTTGCAAAGTTGAGACGGGTGCTCACATGTTTGGTTTATGAGTTTGTGATAGTTTCTCTACTGTTGTGTCACCTTAGTGTGGCTTCTTTTAACATGCTGAATTGACTCTCTCTCTCTCTCTCTCTCTCTCTCTCTCTCTCTCTCTCTCTCTCTCTCTCTCTCTCTCTCTCTCTCTCTCTAAATAAATAAATAAATAAATAAATAAATAACAAATGTAGACGACAACAACCTCTTCACGCTTAGCACAAATCGGTCCATAGGTGACGAATAGAAACTGGATTTGAAAAGATACATCACTCAATGTGGTAATTTCTTTATATATATAATAGCAAATACATGGAACAGAGTTCCTGTGGATGCAGTGAACAGTAACACGGTAAAATAATCACAGAATAAGTTTGACAAGATCATAAAAACTATAAATGTTTAAACCAATTCGCTCCACCCAAGAGCAAATGGAGTCTCCCCGGATGGACAAAAAATTCTTTGAGACATCCATAATCCTTGTAACTCTCTCTCTCTCTCTCTCTCTCTCTCTCTCTCTCTCCTCTCTCTCTCTCTCTCTCTCTCTCTCTCTCTCTCTCTCAGAGCAATAAGATACCACGGAACCAATGTTTAATTCATTTCAGAATAAGTACTTCTGCCCTGGCCAGATTTCGAACCTATGTCTAGGAGTTGAAGTAAAGCTGACATTTAAATTTAGGCAGTATGCTATTAAGAGGAATATTAAAAGCTATTTATTATTATTATTATTATTATTATTATTATTATTATTATTATTATTATTATTACTTGCTAAACTACAACCCTAGTTGGAAAAGCAGGATGCTATACGCCCGGGGTCTCCAACAGGGAAAATAGTTCAGTGAGGAAAGGAAACAGGAAAATTAAAATATTTTAAGAACAGTACCAACATTAGAATAAACATTTATTATATAAACTATAAAAACTTTAACGAAACAAGTGGAAGAGAAATAAGGTAGAATAGTGTGCCCGATTGTACCCTCAAGCAAGAGAAATCTAACTTAAGACAGTGGAAGGCCATGGTACAGAGGCTATGGCACTATCCAAGACTAGAGAACAATGGTTTGATTTTGGAATGTCCTCCTAGAAGAGCTGCTTACCAAAGCTGAAGAGTCTCTTCTGCCTTTACCAAGGAGAAAGTGGCCACTGAACAATTACAGTGCAGTAGTTAACCCCTTGAGAGAGGAAGAATTGTTTGGTAATCTCAGTGTTGTCAGGTGTATGAGGACAGAGGAGAATTTGTAAGGAATAGGCCAGACTATTCGGTGTATGTGTAGGCCAAGGGAGGCTGAACCGTAACCAGAGAGAAGGATCCAATGTAGTACTGTCTGGCCAGTCAAAGGACCCCATAACTCTAGCGG